>NC_134483.1:548771586-548898356 GCF_040206685.1 Ascaphus truei
CTAAATAAATACATGAAGAGAAATAAATATATACTTTATATATAAATGTGAGTTTATAAATAAAAAAAAGAATATTATTTCTAGGGGCCCTAGAACAGAAGTTCCCACGCCAATTTCGCGCTCATTGCTCTTTTTTTGCTCTTTTTTTACAATGTTGCTGGTCTTGCGGCTTTGCAGTCTGCAAGCAAAAAGCGCAAAGTGTATGAAGTCTGGGTGAGCGCTTTCCACATTTGATGCCTACGGCACCTTCCCATTTCTACACACTTCAATACCTGCACAGTTGGTAGCGCTTTCCATCCCAGCTACCATTCTGGATATTCACCTCTCACAGGCCATTCTTGCCCGAGTCTGTCCTATCAGACAGGGGCATTAACCTGTATCCACACCACTGGACAATTTCCCTGTTTGTTTGTTTATTGCAAGCAAAAAGCAGTTTGTAGTACTGAGTGTGAGATAAATTACTGTATTTATCAGTGTTGATCAAAGAGAGTTGATCAGAAGGATTCCCCTTATATACAGTACGTAGAATTAATAAAATTGTATTATTTTCCGATATCCGCAGTGATTCTGGTCAACCTGACAGATTTTTAGTAATACAGTATACTGTACTGCAAGACCATGTGTTGTCTACCTTTTACTACAGTATACTGTACTGTATGAATGACAATAGAGTGCTGTATACTTTATAAGGGGAATCCTTCTGATCAACTCTCTTTGATCAATACTGATAAATACAGTATCATATTTATAACCCTTTAGCACCTGTCGTTCCATCCTATGCACCCATTTACTGTACAATGGTGATTGCGGTCGTATTCACGTACTTTATGTGAGATAAATTAACCAGTTCTTTTATTGCTGAAGTCGCCACAAAAAACTTTTATTTACAAATACAGTACAATACAATGGTGAAACTTTTCAAGTTAACAGCAATTCAAAACATCAACACACAATAATACATACTTTACAGTACTGTATACTGTACTAGTATATTTGGGCCTTGTCTTTGGGGGTTTATTCATGCAATTATTAGGGTGACCTGGCGTTGGAAATACTGACACAGTACAATCCTACAGCTACACCACCCACCCCCTCCCTTAGAGTTTTTAATCCCTCCCTGGCCAAGCATCAATCGTCTGGCTAATCCAATCCAAGCCATTGTTTTGTTAATCTGGCCCTGGGCTGTTCAGAACAGCCACTGCTTCTAAATTACTGAAAATATACAGGATAAATATACAGTGATGTGAAATAATCCTTTCTGTGTGTCTGAGAGGGTTGAAAGTCACCAGGTCCTCATACAGTAGAGTACATTCTCGAATACCTTTAGAATAAAAATACAGTATATATAAATATACAGTATAAATATTGCACAGTATACTGTAATGTTAAATAACCCATCCTGTTCTTTTTCCCTTCATACTGTAACAGTATCCTCATTGTGTCTGCGGTACAGTAGTTCATTGAGAGAGGAGAGGTTTTGTGTACATCATTACTGCTGTTTATATACTGTACATTTGACTGCACAAGCAGATTTGACTCACACAAGGCCCCCCCTCCCCCTTGGGCACCCTTTTTCCTGGAACGACAAGAAAACAAAACTTTGTTCAGTTACTGTACTGTACTGTATGTGCGTACTGTATTATGGTAGACCTACTGTACAGTAGGTGGCTGGTGCAGCTTTCTCTGGAAAGAAAAAAATGGAGCAGTTAGTAGGCAGTTACTGTAGTATGTCAAACTAGTCTACTGTACTGTATACTGGAACTACTGTATACTCTGACTATTGGGAAAGAAAAAATCTGTGCCATACTTACCTGTATCATACTGTACTTACTGTACAATACTACAGCACTGTACTACTTTCCTGATGCTTGTCCATTGCGCGCGATGACAATGGGCAACACAGTGGCAATATGGTCTATATATTTATTGCATCGTTCCTCGGTGAGTACATCGTTCCAAAAACTCATTATGGCTTTATACAACTCGTCCTTCTTGGAGGGTTTCGCCACTTTACGGATGTGGTCCTTCAGCTGATGCCAGACCATTTCGATCGGATTGAAGTCTGGCGATCTGTGATTGGAAAGAAAGGACAATTAGTTTAAGAGATACAGTACACAGTACAAACAGTGGGGAACATAAATGGGACACGGTCTACTGCACTTACTCCGCTGGCGTCTTCACCCAGTTGATGCCGCGCTCAAGGATATGCGCCGTCGACGCGGTGTGCTTGGGATCATTGTCCTGGTAAAAGCGATGACCATTGGGAAAGTGTTGTGTGATGTATCGCACTATCACGGGCACAATGTTGTCTTGGAAGAAATCTTTATTCATGATTCCTATAGCAAGAAAAGAAAAGTGCTCAATAGTACAGTACAGTGCATAAGGTAAGGCAACACTAGTCAAGTACAGTGCATTAGGCGGCATTATATTTGAGAAATTGTACCTTCAAAGACGACAATGCATCCCGGTCCACGCCTAGAGATGGCACCCCACACATGCAGCTTCACAGGGTGTTTTGGCCGTGGCTTCAAAGTTATGCGGCCTTTTTTGTGGAACGCAAATCTTGCAAATCTCTCCAGCGACACAGTAGACTCATCAGTGAAGATGCAATCCTGGAAAGTCTCCCCGCTGTCGATCCATGCCTGGGCCTGGACCACTCTTTTGATTTTGTTTGTGTCCCGTATCATGGGGTACGCTCTGTAATGACAATGAATAAAAAATGTTAGCGTCACAGCGCAGTACAGTTTGCAAAACAACACTTTTACTTTACAGTACAGTACCTCCTGTACTGTCCACTACTAACCTCACACGTCCATATTTCCATCCAATTCTGCGTCTCATCTTCTTTATGCTGCTCTCGGATACAGTCAGATTGTGGTTTTCCAGAAGAGTGTTTTTAACCCTTAATGCGCTCCTCTCATCATTCTCCTCACTTATTCTGTCCACCAGAAGAGTAGTCTCCCTACAATGCAAAGAAATTATATTGTGTTATTAATATGCAGCAATATAAAATATATACTGTATACTGTACATGTAATGTTGTAATATACAGTAAATATAAATATACAAAAAATGTATACTGCTGTACTATAAATATAAATAGACAAAATATACAGTATACAGTACTGTTGTAATATAATAAATATACTATATAAATACGGTATACTGTTGTTATATCATAATAAATACACATCATATACTGTATATTCGTTGTCAGATGAATTGCAATATACCAAAAGTGTATACTGCTGCACAAAAAATATAAATTGACCACACATACAGTACACTACAGTATATACTGTTGTAATATAATAAATATACTATATAAATACGGTATACTGTTGTTATATCATAATAAATACACATCATATACTGTATATTCGTTGTCAGATGAATTGCAATATACCAAAAGTGTATACTGCTGCACAAAAAATATAAATTGACCACACATACAGTACACTACAGTATATACTGTTGTAATATAATAAATATACTATATAAATACGGTATACTGTTGTTATATCATAATAAATACACATCATATACTGTATATTCGTTGTCAGATGAATTGCAATATACCAAAAGTGTATACTGCTGCACAAAAAATATAAATTGACCACACATACAGTACACTACAGTATATACTGTTGTAATATAATAAATATACTATATAAATACGGTATACTGTTGTTATATCATAATAAATACACATCATATACTGTATATTCGTTGTCAGATGAATTGCAATATACCAAAAGTGTATACTGCTGCACAAAAAATATAAATTGACCACACATACAGTACACTACAGTATATACTGTTGTAATATAATAAATATACTATATAAATACGGTATACTGTTGTTATAGCATAATAAATACACATCATATACTGTATATTCGTTGTCAGATGAATTGCAATATACCAAAAGTGTATACTGCTGCACAAAAAATATAAATTGACCACACATACAGTACACTACAGTATATACTGTTGTAATATAATAAATATACTATATAAATACGGTATACTGTTGTTATATCATAATAAATACACATCATATACTGTATATTCGTTGTCAGATGAATTGCAATATACCAAAAGTGTATACTGCTGCACAAAAAATATAAATTGACCACACATACAGTACACTACAGTATATACTGTTGTAATATAATAAATATACTATATAAATACGGTATACTGTAGATGTACACTACAGTTTTCTATATTTTTTTTGGTTAAGTTTTATAAATACAGTATACTTACGCATTTGTTATCTTTGGTGCCTTTTTGCGGTCTCTGTTTTTTCCTTGTGCATGATAGCACACGGTGTTTGATGGCACAACGAGGCCAGAAGCAGTTAACCAGCGCTGGATATCTGCAATTCGTTTTCCGCTCGTGTACATCTCCTTCATTCTCATGCTGAGATCCTTTGAAATCTTCTTAACAGGCATTGCTGCGAGTACTGTAGAAAGAAATACAAACACAAGAATGTATATTCGATGTTTAGTCGATGTGTATTCAATGTGCAGTGAATCCACAAAATGGATGGTGTATTTATATGTTAATGACTCACATAACAGACCACCCACTTTCAACACCTGTACCTGGCCGCCATGCATAAAAGGTTGTACACGTTGCATAGCCCACCACTTGCTGATCTTTATCTGAGCCATTGTCCAGATACTGCATTGTGCCTCCCGCTTACATGGAGCATCCCCGGTTCTATGGAAGAAAGAACCATCTCACCTCTGCTGTGCCTGCCACACTGAAAAAGAGAAAGGCAGTTACCGTTTCCAAGCCAAAGGCAAAGCGACAGGCTAAGGCCAACAAAGAAAACCTTCTGCTGACCCCAAAGGCTAAGGCTTTTAAAACACGTCAGCCTTATTATGTGAAGAAGAAATACGGTACTGTGCTCGGTTCGCAAGACGCATGGCAGCCAACTCACCGAATCCGCAGACCACTTGCTCCCATATGCTTCGACGACTCTGCTGTAGCTGTCCCGGAAATCTTCAGCCCGGCTTCTCCACCCCCATCTTCTCCGGTTCCATCTGAAGATGCTGCTGCCTCTGAAATCCACGGGTCACTGTCTCCTTTGCTCTTGGACGACTCTGCTTCTCTCCCGGAAATCCAGCGGTCACCTTCTCCATCCCTCTTCCACCACGCTGCAGCTTCTCCTGTACCGGGCATCCCCAGGTCACCTCTTCCACTCTCCATCGATGCCGCTTCTCTCCAGGGAACCCCCATCTCATCCTCCGTTGCACCCATCACCCCAGATCTCCAGATGCCATGCACAAGCAGCTCGTTGGACCGGATCCTGAATGGGCTAAGTGTGGATCTCCCCGGGAATTCTAGTGTGCTGGCAAAGCTAGATCTGCTTCTGGAGTCGGTGCTACAAATGGAGCAGCGGCTGGATCAACGGATGCACAAGATAGAGGCAGACATAGCGGGCATACATTATTTGCTCGGTGTTAATGCCCCTGTTTCCCCGACGCTGGAGCAGGGGGGTGACATGGATGTGATGCATGGTACCTTCGACCCCCTTCCATCACCAAGCACACCCCCTCCACCAGAAGATACAGTGTACTATGCTATTGAGGAGGACATGACAACCCCGTCAAGACCACGCCAGGAGACAACCCGGCGACCACTACCGGAGGAAAGCTTCCTCCCAGACACCCTACCATTGCCCATCGCCTCAAGTACACCCGCTCGCATACAAACAGAGCCCGACATCTCCCTGTGCGATCTGCCACCGGCGCTGAGGGAGAAGTATAGGGTGAGGAGTGCTGGTATAAAACACAAGTATGCCTTGATCATATTTAAACACCATGTTCCCTACACATTGTACTGCGAGTGGGTGTTCAAAGTGAACTATGATGGGAATCGCCAAAAAAAGGCCCTTCCTGCCAATTTAAGGAAAAAGATTGTGGAAGAAATGCAGCGCTATTACCCTGTTACAGATCCTGTAATGAGAGGCGTTAGAGACTGCATTAATGGCGTTTTGCGCCATGCAAGGCATCGGCCATGGCTGGAAAATGGGGAGGACTTTCAGTGAAACCATACTGTAATATTGTGCTGTACTGTACAGTACATGTTTTACCCTATAGTACCTGTTGTACTTAAACAAAGGATACTGAATGTTGTTGTGTGTTGCACGGTTTTTGTACTGTATTTGTAAATAAAATATCTCACACTCAGTACTACTGTACAAACTGCTTTTTGCTGCCAGACTGCAAACCCGCAAGACCAGCAACATTGTAACAAAAGAGCAATGAGCGCGCAATTGGCGTGGGAACTTCTGTTCTAAGGCCCCTATAAATAATATTCTTTATTTTAATAATATTGTACAGTGAGCAGGGGGTTCCCTGAGACAGAAATCTAATCTCAGGGGACCCCCTGCTCCTGCACAATATTATTAAAAGTTCAGAAACGAGGCTTCATTAGCATAGCGTATAGCCGCTAAGGTAATGAAGGGGTTAAGGCATAATAACCAATAAATACATTCAATACACTACCCACTACCCATGGCAACCTCCGCTGCTGTACAGTAAAACAGAGAAAAAAATAACACTTTCAAAGTAATGTCCCCTAACCCCTTAATCACCATAGCGGTTATTAACCGCTACAGTCATGAAGGGGTTAACCCGCCCTCACCCACCACTCGGGATGCCTACTGTACATACCCTCCCACTCTAACCCCCCACCCCGTGAGGCCTAACCACCCTCAACCCTCACCCACTAACTACCCACAAGGGAGGCCTACCCACATACCGTTGGGGAACCCCACCCCCCACCCCCAGTCCCCGCAATCAAAACAATGCACAGCCCCACAATAAACAGCATTCTATTTATTAAATACATTACCCACCCCCTGTGCCCCCCCCCCCATAAATACAAGATTTATTCTTTTACATTCAGGGTCCATAACGCAGCCCCACGCTAGTCCCCGGTGGGCTGGCAGGGCACCTGGACAGACCTACAGTTTACCAGCAGCATTCCACAGGTTCTGGAGGCCTGCTGGTGGATCCTGCCAGCACCATGGCGCCCAGGTGGTCTCCTTGGGTCACCGTGAGCCACAATTGGGTCCCCACGGTAGGCCCAAGGATGTCTGGGAGCCCCGGGTCAAACCCACAGGTGTCTGCGGGGCCTCGGGTGGTTCCCATGGGGGTCTGGGGAACTCACGGGTGCTCACTACGGGTCCGCGGTGCCCCCACAGAAGTGGGACCACACATCATCATCCCCGCACCTACGGGTCGGAGGTGCCCCCACAGAAGTGGGACCACACATCGTCATGCCCGCAGACTACGGGTCAGAGGTGCCCCCACAGAAGTGGGACCACACATCGTCATCCCCGCATGTGTCACCCGTGGAACCACCAGCCTGCTACCCTTTAGGATACCCGAGGATACCCACAGGTGGTCTCCATAGGCCCCACGCAAAACCACGGAATCAAACCCTGAATGTAAAAAAAATAAACCTGGCCTATACATTCAATACATACACCCTCCCCCCCAACACCTACAGTACAATAATGTGCAAAATAACTATTATCCAGATATGGATAATAGATTAATTGCCCATTATTAAAAACATTAACTAGCATATACAAATAAATAAAGTACTACTTACCTCATCAATACGAAGTGTCCGTTGCCAGCGCCTTCCTTCTCTTGCCCACACAAAACATAGCCAAAACCAAGCCAATACATTGCAATTACATTCAGATATCAATTAACCCCTTAAACACCTTATCGGATAATAACCGCAAAGGAAATTAAGGGGTTAAGCCACACCGGCACGATACCCACCCTTCACCCATGAATTTGTACTGTGGCTTCATCATGCAACTATATATATATATACTGTATATATATATACAGAGAGACAGAGAGAAAGAGAGAGAGAGAGATATATATACAGTATATATATACACAAACACGTTATATACACACCCATGATAAACCAATATACTGTACAGTACAAATAAATGTAGAAGGATTATCAAAAGCATACTGCCCTACAACCAAACACGTCTCCATACAGACACTACATTAAAATCAATTTTCTTTAAAAATCCTAACTGATCTCACAATCTACTGTACTGATGTGACGTCAATAAGGATAAAGTTCCCACGCTCTGATTGGCTACCTTACCACGTGACAGGTTTTCATTGACGTCACATCCTTTCTCCCCCAAGCCCCTGACACATGGTATACCAGAGCCAATCAGAGTAGGGATAAAGTTCCCACGCTCTGATTGGCTCTAGTACCATGTGTGCACGGCCATGTGCCTTTTCATGACGTCATCTTAAAGGCAATTGAAGCAAAGCCATTCTGATTGGCTGTGCTTTCATTCCCTTTAAGTGACGTCATCATTTTTTTTTTGTCGGCCAAAACACATGGTTTTCACGGTCCAATCAGGACCGTGGGAACCATGACGCAAAATGTGACGTCATAGGCCTTTAAAAGCCTATGTCGTCTCATTTTGAAGCCAGACGCCGCGGAGGAAGGACCTCCGGGAAAGAAAGAAGACCAGGGCGTGGCCGCAGACGGGGAGAAGACCCCGCCCCCCCCCCGCTGGAAGGAGATAGAAGAAAGAAGAACACAGATGAAGATAAAGATGGATTACAACTAGAAGACCCGTGGATTGGTTTGGATTTTTAGTTTAATGTTTATTATTTTGAATGGTTTATTATTTTATGGGTTCCTGATCGTGGATTGGTTCGTGAGTAAGCTGGGCAACGGGAGTCGGTGGGGGCAAGTAATGGTAAGTGAACTACAGTAAAGAAATGTATTTTATTTAACTTGTTAATTTTTTCAAAAGGTTTTTTAACATGTGTAGTTTTTTTTTTTGTGGTATATCATTTCTTGCCACTGTATGTATGTATGTACTGTATGTATATATGTCTAGAGAGATATATACATACAGTACAGTACAGGGTAAGAAATGATGTTGTTTTAAAAGCTGGATTGGATGTGTTTTAAATTATTTTGTGTATGCTGCTACAGTATGCTTTATTGTGAGTTTAAAGTATTTTAAAATTAGATAGATGTACTGTACAGTATTCCTTGGTATTGTATTGTGTGTTTGAGGAAGGTCAGGGATAGGCTTGGTTTGTAAAGGTTGTATTTTTGTCGGTACATATATTTTTTCAAAGGCTTAATTGTTCTGCTCTAGGCGTGAATTTGTTAATGGTTTTATTGTTCCTTATCTAGTGTGAATTGTTTAGGGATGTAAATAATGATTACTAATTTAGTTTTGTTTACTTGGTTGATTAATTTGCAGAATGTATATGGTGCATAGATATTTAGGCATCATTTATATTGGAATGTAAGTTGTTTAAATGGCTTTTCAGAGGTTTAGTGATGATTTACAGTAGATTGAGAGATCAGTTATGAATATTAAAGGAAATTGATTTTAATTTAGTGTGTATGTATGGAGAAGAGTTTGGTTGTAGGACAGTGCTTTTGATAACCCTTCTACATTTATTTGTACTGTATATTGGTTTATCATGGGTGTGTATATAACGTGTGTGTATATATATATATATATATATATATATATATACATATATACTGTATATCTCTCTCTCTCTCTTTCTCTCTGTCTCTCTGTGTATATATATATACAGTATATATATATAGTTGCATGATGAAGCCACAGTACAAATTCATGGGTGAAGGGTGGGTATCGTGCCGGTGTGGCTTAACCCCTTAATTTCCTTTGCGGTTATTATCCGATAAGGTGTTTAAGGGGTTAATTGATATCTGAATGTAATTGCAATGTATTGGCTTGGTTTTGGCTATGTTTTGTGTGGGCAAGAGAAGGAAGGCGCTGGCATCGGACACTTCGTATTGATGAGGTAAGTAGTACTTTATTTATTTGTATATGCTAGTTAATGTTTTTAATAATGGGCAATTAATCTATTATCCATATCTGGATAATAGTTATTTTGCACATTATTGTACTGTAGGTGTTGGGGGGGAGGGTGTATGTATTGAATGTATAGGCCAGGTTTATTTTTTTTACATTCAGGGTTTGATTCCGTGGTTTTGCGTGGGGCCTATGGAGACCACCTGTGGGTATCCTCGGGTATCCTAAAGGGTAGCAGGCTGGTGGTTCCACGGGTGACACATGCGGGGATGACGATGTGTGGTCCCACTTCTGTGGGGGCACCTCTGACCCGTAGTCTGCGGGCATGACGATGTGTGGTCCCACTTCTGTGGGGGCACCTCCGACCCGTAGGTGCGGGGATGATGATGTGTGGTCCCACTTCTGTGGGGGCACCGCGGACCCGTAGTGAGCACCCGTGAGTTCCCCAGACCCCCATGGGAACCACCCGAGGCCCCGCAGACACCTGTGGGTTTGACCCGGGGCTCCCAGACATCCTTGGGCCTACCGTGGGGACCCAATTGTGGCTCACGGTGACCCAAGGAGACCACCTGGGCGCCATGGTGCTGGCAGGATCCACCAGCAGGCCTCCAGAACCTGTGGAATGCTGCTGGTAAACTGTAGGTCTGTCCAGGTGCCCTGCCAGCCCACCGGGGACTAGCGTGGGGCTGCGTTATGGACCCTGAATGTAAAAGAATAAATCTTGTATTTATGGGGGGTCACAGGGGGGTGGGTAATGTATTTAATAAATATAATGCTGTTTATTGTGGGTCATTGTACTGTTTTTATTGTGGGTACTGGGGTGGGGGTGGGGTGTTTCCCCAACGGTATGTGGGTAGGCCTCCCTTGTGGGTACTGACTGTGTGGTTAGGCCTCACGGGTGGGGGGGGTTAGTGTGGGAGGGTATGTAGGCATCCCGAGTGGTGGGTGAGGGTGGGTTAACCCCTTCATGACTGTAGCGGTTAATAACCGCTATGGTGATTAAGGGGTTAGGGGACATTACTTTGGATGTTTTAATTTTTGTCTCTTTTTTGCAGGGGGTGAGGGTGGTTAGCAATGCAGGGAAGGAGATTTACTGGTAACAGAAACATCTCTCTCCCTTCAATGTAATCTGTTTAAAGCTCCCTCCCCCCTAATGTGTGTTTCTGTAAAATCTCTCTCCCTTCAATGTAATCTGTTAAACAGAAACATTAGGGGGGAGGGGGCTTTAGGCCTTTACATCTCTCTCCCTTCAATGTAATCTGTTTAACAGACACATTAGGGGGGAGGGGGCTTTAAGCCTTTACATCTCTCTCCCTTCAATGTAATCTGCTTAACAGAAACATTAGGGGGGAGGGGGCTTTAAACAATGCTGTGTATAATGTATAAGGTTTTTTACAATTAGATACAAGTAGATGTAATCCTTGGTATTGTAAGGGTTAGATTTGGTTTTAGATTGTGTTTTCTGGTTGGTACTTACAGTATATATTGATTTTTGTATACTTGAGTGGTTAAAATAGTTGAATTGTTTGGAAGTGTTTGTATTTACTGGTAGAGTAGCTTGCAATTATATTGTTAACATTCATTTGCAGAATGTATATGGTGCATAGATTTTATGCATCATTTATACAATGTAAATGCAATGTACTGTGTGGATTGGAATGTTATGTTTTATATTGTAAAATAAGTTAGGATTATTAAATGGATTATTATTATTGTCTGTATAGAGAAGCGTTATCTGTAGGACAGTATGATTTTGATAACCATTCTACATGTATTTGTACTATTGGTTCATCATGTGTGTATATATACTGTATACTGTATACTGTATATATATATATATATATATATGTATATGTATATGTATATGTATATGTATATATATATATATATATACAGTGTATATATATATATACAAAGTATATACTGTATATGTATAGGGATTGTTATTATATATATACTGTATATATATCCAGTATATATTTATTTCTCTTCATGTATTTATTTATTTATTTAGATTTATTTATTAATTGTGGGGCTGCTGTGTGTGTGTGTATTTTTTTTATTGTGGGTAGTGGGTGGGGATGGGTGAATGGGGTATTAGCCCCAACGGTGCTTGTTTAGGGCTTGCGGGGGGTAGCGGGAGGGCTTAACCCCTTCATGACCGTAGCGGTATTAACTGCTACGGTCGTGAAGGGGTTAAGTGCACCCGCAACCCCCCCCCCCCCCTCCCGCAAGTCGTAAACTCACACCAAGGGCCAAATACCCCCCCTCACCCATCCCCACTACACACAATAAAGCGGGCACGGTGGGTTAACCCCTTCATTGCCTTAGCGGCTATCCGCTATGGTAATGACGCAGCATTTTCCGTATTTTTAATAATATTGATCAGGAGCAGGGGGGGGGGGGGTTCCCTGAGCATTAATTTCTGGCTCAGGGAACCCCCTGCTCACTTTACAATATTATTAAAATAATGCTTCTTTACCATAGCGCATAGACGCTAAGGTAAAGAACGAGTGTTTATTTATACTGTATATTGTATGTGTTTTATTGATAGTGTACATGTGCAGGGGGTCTCCGGAGCAGAAGCGCACAGGTTTCAGGTCTGGGGACCCCGTGTCCCCCGAGATACAGGCCCCTTTAGGGGGTGCCGGTATCCCTCTGCTCTGCTTGGTTTACAGGCCGCGGTCACGTGATCGTGACCTTTAAACGCAGAGGGATACCGGCACCCCCTAAAGCGGCCTGTATCTCGGGGGGCACGGGGTCCCCAGACCTAAAACCAACGCGGTTCAGCTCCGGAGACCCCCTGCACATCTACACTATCAATAAAAATGTATTTCAAATGTATTTATTGTCATTTATTTATTTATTTTTTTGGCGGCTGCTGTGTGTATTTTATTGTTGTGGGTTGCGGGAGGGTGGGTGAATGGGGTATTCGCCCCAACGATGGTTGGGGAGGGCTTGCGGGGGGGGTGGGGTAGCGGGAGGGCTTAACCCCTTCATGACCGTAGCGGTATTAACTACTACGGTCGTGAAGGGGTTAAGTGCACCCGCAACCCCCCCCCCCTCCCGCAAGTCGTAAACTCACACCAAGGGCCAAATACCCCCCTCACCCATCCCCACTACACACAATAAAGCGGGCACGGTGGGTTAACCCCTTCATTGCCTTAGCGGCTATCCGCTATGTTAATGACGCAGCATTTTCCGTATTTTTAATAATATTGATCAGGAGCAGGGGGGGGGGGTTCCCTGAGCATTAATTTCTGGCTCAGGGAACCCCCTGCTCACTTTACAATATTATTAAAATAATGCTTCTTTACCATAGCGCATAGACGCTAAGGTAAAGAACGAGTGTTTATTTATACTGTATATTGTATGTGTTTTATTGATAGTGTACATGTGCAGGGGGTCTCCGGAGCAGAAGCGCACAGGTTTCAGGTCTGGGGACCCCGTGTCCCCCGAGATACAGGCCCCTTTAGGGGGTGCCGGTATCCCTCTGCTCTGCTTGGTTTACAGGCCGCGGTCACGTGATCGGGACCTTTAAACGCAGAGGGATACCGGCACCCCCTAAAGCGGCCTATATCTCGGGGGGCACGGGGTCCCCAGACCTAAAACCAACGCGGTTCAGCTCCGGAGACCCCATGCACATCTACACTATCAATAAAAATGTATTTCAAATGTATTTATTGTCATTTATTTATTTATTTTTTTGGCGGCTGCTGTGTGTATTTTATTGTTGTGGGTTGCGGGAGGGTGGGTGAATGGGGTATTCGCCCCAACGATGGTTGGGGAGGGCTTGCGGGGGGGGGGGTGGGGTAGCGGGAGGGCTTAACCCCTTCATGACCGTAGCGGTATTAACTGCTACGGTCGCGAAAGGGTTAAGTGCACCCGCAACACCCCCCCCCCTCCCGCAAGTCGTAAACTCACACCAAGGGCCAAATACCCCCCTCACCCATCCCCACTACACACAATAAAGCGGGCACGGTGGGTTAACCCCTTCATTGCCTTAGCGGCTATCCGCTATGGTAATGACGCAGCATTTTCCGTATTTTTAATAATATTGATCAGGAGCAGGGGGGGGGGTTCCCTGAGCATTAATTTCTGGCTCAGGGAACCCCCTGCTCACTTTACAATATTATTAAAATAATGCTTCTTTACCATAGCGCATAGACGCTAAGGTAAAGAACGAGTGTTTATTTATACTGTATATTGTATGTGTTTTATTGATAGTGTACATGTGCAGGGGGTCTCCAGAGCAGAAGCGCACAGGTTTCAGGTCTGGGGACCCCGTGTCCCCCGAGATACAGGCCCCTTTAGGGGGTGCCGGTATCCCTCTGCTCTGCTTGGTTTACAGGCCGCGGTCACGTGATCGGGATCTTTAAACGCAGAGGGATACCGGCACCCCCTAAAGCGGCCTGTATCTCGGGGGGCACGGGGTCCCCAGACCTAAAACCAACGCGGTTCAGCTCCGGAGACCCCCTGCACATCTACACTATCAATAAAAATGTATTTCAAATAATTTTTAATGTGCGGATGTTTGCGCAGAGAGAGAGCAGCGGATCTCTCTCTGCTGCAAACACATCTCGCCCCCGCCGCCCATACAGTAGTATCATTTATGTATGTGCATATACAGTACTGTATGTTAGGGCTTACAGGGGTTGTTGTTATACAGTATATATATAGTATATATACTGCATTACAATTCATTATAGGGGACGGCTTCACAGAGAATAGCTCGCAAGCGCCACCATGTGTATTTTGACGGAATTGCAGTATTGTAACCAGCCGGAATAAAAAGCTTAAATTCCTGCCGGAAAATAACGCAATGCACTCTGGCAGAAAACTATCAGAAACCTGAATACACCCGAGTATACCCGAATTCGCGGGACTAGCCGTGCTCGAATAAAGTGTGTCGCCAGTGTATGTTCATTGTGCACATAAATCAGATCACCTGAGATACCTGTGAGGTATGCTAATAGCAGGTGTGAGCAGTGGAGCAGTATGTGTGATAGTGGTGCTACCGAGCAGCCAGTTTAGCTCACACTGCTAGAGCTACTATTAGGAGTTTTTGTGAATTGTAATCCTGTTCTATTTCTCACAAGGTGCCTCACATGTCAAAGCAAAATAAATGTGAATCATTTAAATATACTTTCATATCTCTCAGGTGCACAGGGGTCTCTCTACCTGTGTTATTTGGAGGGAGGTTTGAGGGGATAACTGTATATAGAACTTGAGACTCTAATTTAACAGGTTGCATTGTATCGCTCTCCCTTTCATCCCAAAACTTGCAACAATATAGCATTCTGCTCTATTGTTTAGGCAATGTTGACTTAAATGGGACTTTTTGTGTAGTATTGCAAAATCAGCACTATCACACCTTATTGTATAAGCCCCATAGATCCCAAAGTGTGACCAGGATTCACCCTGCTGTTACATATTTACACCCCTACACAACTTGTATTATTCTTGCTCCTACCGCAGATATAAATTATAATATTACACAAACTTCTTAATTGCATTGAGTCCTAGAGGGGAGTTAACAAGAGACTTTAGGGTATTAGACACAGAAACAATCACTTTGCTTCTCTATTGGGAGAAGTTATGGATAGACAGAATCTATTTTAGAAATTATTCAAAGTCACATAAGTGGAATAAAATAGAAACAGCTTTTCTCTCTGTTTCCATCACATCGAGTTCATTTTCTATTTAAACCTCACTCCTTCCATCCCACTAAATGCAAATCACAAATCAGCTCAGACTGATCGCAACCAGTGCAGCAATACCCAGGAAAATTCTATTCCAGGACCTCATCCCGCACACCACTCTGTGCTTCCCTGTGAGGAGAGATTACAATGAGGCACATTGAGTGTGTTCTGGCCTCTAGCAGGTCTCCTCGGCTCACCGTAATATTCTCTGTAAGTGTCTTACTGGTGACACAATGCAGACTTCAGGACTCAGCATCTGGATGTCATCTCTCTCCCAGAGAATCTTTATTTCATCCCAAATATACTCAGGACGGAGACATCATTATTGGGGGGATATTCACAGTGAGCAATACAATGATAGAAATGATACATAACCACAGAAGTATCCCTCGCTATTTTTGTTTCCTGTAAGTATTTTTACATATTGAACTGTATTTAAAAAAAATGTTATGTGAACAATTCTTATACATATCTAATATCTTGAATGATGCAGAATTACGTGTATTTCTCCTCTGCTTATATAAAAAAGATGTGTATAATAGTATGTGAATGAGGACGCAGGATTTCAGCAGGTTTGTGGCATGTTGATGCTCTCATGCTCAGCGCTGTACATGCATAAACAGGTGTGATATATATTTCTAGCATAAGCCTATTTATAATATACAGTTGTTATGTAATTGCCCGTTACACACTGTGCTGGATACTGGGGACCTTCCTGTCCATGTAAGGATTTAGCAGGGCGCTGTGTGCGGGGTTTATACATTACATCCTTACATGTTTCACACCATGGGTTTCAGTAGATATGCATCTTATAGTAATAACCCTACCGCATCCTATAGCAACAACCCTGCACATAAATTAACAGTTTTAGGCCATATTACTAAACAGAGCTATACCTGTCTTATACCGTAGCACGGTTTAGTAAATATGGCCTGTATTGCTGCAAGTACTAACATTGTAAAATAGGTCACATTATTGTCTGTGGGTATTCTGGGGTAACATGCAGAACACATATTCCATAAATTGGGGATCTCATGACATACTGTACTGTTACACGTATGTTCTGTGCTTAACTCGGGCTGTATCAGACATACAGTATGCACTGCACATTTCTCATTGAATAATATATAATTATTTAGCATGTGTAATTCTGGTGAATTGAACCTAAATTGCTAGGAAGACGAGGTTAATGTCAGCTCTTCCTCTGGCTGCATACACCCAGTCAGTGAAATGATGCACTGGCCAGAGAATGACTTGTAATCTGCATTACTTTGTTCCAATACTAAACTGAATAGGACTGCACCTCCCTGTGTCTGCCCGTGGGTTCCTGTATTACTTCTGTGCTTCTGCCTGCTCCGTCCTGACCAGCACTGGGATCATTATTACAATATTACACCAAACCTTTCTCTGTGTAACTACCCCCCTTATCCTTGTGTGACACAGGGGAGACTAAAAAGGGGCAACTGCATTTAATGCAACTAACCTGAGACGTACAATGTGCTATTTAATGTCACTTTGCTGCTGGAACAGACAGTGCAAACACTTTATACTTTGCCTCTTTTACCCTTTAGTATTAAGGCAAACGTGGTGCAATTCTGGGGCAATTAACACGTCTCACAGTGCGATATTCGGCACTGGCACTTAGTGAATCTTGGTGACAGAACAATATGAATAGGGCTCAGTTATATATTCACACCTAATTGTTTATTAAACATAATAAGAAAAGTGACTTATTAATTCCTGGATGGATCAGAGATATATTAACATGCTGACGTGACCATTGAATATCTGAATAATGGTGTAACCCTGTTGCCTACCTTCTCACAGACCCTTACTTCAGAATTATAGGCATCTCCTGGCTTTTATTTTTGCCATTGATGAGATAAACAGGAATCCTGACATCTTGCCCAATGTCACTCTGGGATACCATGCATACGATTCTTGTGCAGATGTGAACAAAGCTATAGAGAGTGTGATACAAATATTATCGGGGCCCGGGAAGACAGCCCCTAATTACTCCTACATGCAGCACGGCAAACTGGCAGGTTTTATTGGAGATCTGTCCTCACTCACATCTTTACCGATAGCACAAACACTGAGGATATACGGGTACTCACAGGTAGGTGATGTTTCTATTACAAGTTGTAGTATCACCTCGGTAGTATTTAGCCTCTTTCTTACTCTGCTTTACACAGCCTCCTATCTAGACTCCATAACATTCATTTAATTGTGCAATCAGTGACACTTAAATAATAGAAAAAATAAATCATTGAACGAGATTATGTGCTTCCACTTCTCCTGAGACTCTTCCTTGTTCTGAAACCTTGGCCGCCCTTGGTCCTCCGATTGTATATCCTGCTTTGTAATCTCAGTGAGCTCCCCGTGTCGGTGCCTGGTACTTTGTGCATTCCTGTATTTGCCTCTTACACATTTAGTGAGACGCTGTTTAGTGAGACCAGGCGAGCTCCTGACACCTTCTCCTGATTGGCTGCTGCTGGGTAATGCCACCAATTAGGACAGAGGACACTGCAACTAGCCTGCTCTGGGAGATCAGGGAAATCCCATAGCAACCTTTTGATCCTCTCGGTTGATAAACATTGATCTAGACTTTTTTCTTTTGGCCTTGATGCAAGTGTAGCACTTGCAGCTGTATAGGCTCTAATGGCAAACTAGTTGAGATGGTTATTAGCATATCTGCCTACAGATGCATTTTCATTTTGTTTTAGATCAGCTACGGTGCAACAGATCCTCTTCTTGGCAACAAACTTTTCTACCCATCCTTTTTCCAAACCCTTCATAATGACCAGATCCAATACAAAGCAATTTCCAAGTTACTGAGACATTTTGGCTGGACGTGGGTTGGAATTATTGCATCGGATGATGAGGGTGGAGAGACACAGAGTCAGGAGCTGGAAAAAGAGGCCACCAATCATGGCATCTGCATTGAGTTCATCCTGAAGATAGCTCGTCCACAAAACTACAATAAAAGCGTGCTTAATGCTAGAAACACTGCAATTCTCCAAGCCTCAACCTCCCAGGTTGTTGTACTTTGTGGCGCAGTTTCCTTGTCCTGTATTTATTCCGTAGGAAAAGAGTGTGCCGCCATTACCGAAAAGACTCTTATTGTTCCTGCTACTTGGACATTTTACCTAGAGTACAACAATATCTCCATAACACCATTTAATGGCAGTCTGTCATTTACACGTCCCAGGAAAATTATCCCAGCCATGAAGAACTTCTTGGAGAACGTTAACCCTGCAAGTCGCCCACATGACCAGTTACTTGAACATATGTGGACAATGTATTTGAAATGTTTATCATCAAATCCAAATAGAAACAGGCTCATTGAAAGGCTTTACAATGTCCATCTCTACAACTGCACCGGGAAGGAACGTCTTACTGATACTGGCTCTCATGTGTACAATACTCATAGATTTGGAACCACTTACCATGTGTACGTGGCAGTGTATGCCATGGCTCATGCTCTGCACAAAATGCACTTATCCATCTCTAGGAATCCTGCTAAAAAGCACCAACAAAACTATGAATACAAACAGCAGGTAAATATACACATTGCAGACACTTCCCAGCAAACCCTTTGGTTGGGCCTATATAAAAGTATTAAGTATGTAACTTTTAGTCTTAGAAGTTATTACCATTTGTACAAACTACCATTAAACATTAATAATAACAGCATGTTCTTGTATAGCACTGCTAGTTTTACAAAGCGCTTTACAGAGACATTTTGCAGGCACAGGTCCCTGCACCTTAGAGTTTACAATCTATGTTTTTTGGTGCCTGAGGCACAGGGAGATAAGGTGACTTGCCCAAGGTCATAAGGAGCCGACACCGGGAATTGAATCAGGCTCCCCTGCTCCAAACTCTCAGTGTCAATCAGTGTCTTTACTCACTGAGCCACTCCTTCAGTCCTTCAGCTGATTAAGCTGATTAAGCTCATTAAGCAAGGAATATTCCTCACTCCCCCTTGGAAATATATTCCAGGTTAAAGGGTCTCTGAATTGTAATACTTCATTTGTAGTCTATATGTTGATGCCCTATGAAAGTTAGATGTGTGGAGCACACAAAACATTTAGATAAAGGTTTTTTATCATAAGGTGTATTGAAATATTTGAATAATTATTCTACTAAAGATCCAAGCCGTATAGATATCGTGGGTTTAGAAGACAGCCCACATGAATTACCGGTGAGGCGGTTTAGAACTATTTTTAAACATGAACATAATTGATTGTCACAATGGAAACTTTATCTTGTGAAGGTCCTAGGAATGTGCCTTCAATCATCCTTTTTATATATGAACTCTTTTTTAACTATTTATCATAATTTTTCATTTTCTTTTTGTTTTCAGTGCTTACATGTTTATACATTTGATTGTTTTTATTTATATTGTTGTACAAGAGTTTGTATTTTGTAAAGTGTCTCAATAACAGGTCATTTTAAAAGTTACATTTTAGATCTGTTGATGTTTATGAATCATTGATACAATACAGACCGGTGCCAGAGTTACTGGATGCTTTAATCTGATGGAGGATCCTGGGGCTTTACAATGCAGAAGTCTGTCTGCAGAGAGGCGTGTCTGTGACACGTGAGTAGGGCGGGTGGAGGAGAAACTCATGGGAGGACGATTGTGGGAGTGAGAAGCTAAATTGAAACACCTGCCCCACATTACTAAACACAGAGTGATGAGCGAGGACTTGTAATCACATCCGACCGTGCACACAGTATTTGTACCCGATTGTGCTTGCTATTAAAAGTCACATACTTACCTTGAAACCTCTTGCGCTCCGTACATCCCGTTTTATGGTTCTCCTATACAGATTTGGATTATCTAGGGTAAGATGCAGGGATCTATAGTGGGATCTACTGAAAATTACTTCACTCTCTGGATCTACAGTATATAATATATAAATAATATATATATATATATATATATATATATATATATATATATATATATATAGTGCAGAATAAATGGGTTCTTCAGTATCGCAACTGGACTAACAAGGCTATTTTCTGCTTTATATATATATATATATACTATATAACGTATGTTTCAGACCACAAGGTCTTTTCTCAAGCTCTGTGTAGAGATATATATATATAGAGGGTTTTTGTCACTTTTTTTACTCACCATAACTTAACTCAGTATTATGGTTTTTTATATATATATATATATATATATACACACAACTATCTAACTACACAGAGCTTGAGAAAAGACCTTGTGGTCTGAAACGTACGTTGCTCTGGAGTTTTGGTGATTGCCTGATGATTTATTGAGATTAAATAATCCTTTTTCTATTGAGTGTGCTGCGGACTTCATGTTTATGTGTATCTATTAGACTGGCTGGTGTTCCCTGTATGTCTGCAAGCACCTGGATTTCTGATAAGTATATATATTATTTATTCTTTTTGGTCTGTGTGCACCCAGCATTATTTTTTCTGTATGTATATATATATGTTGTCAGCAGGGCACAGTATCAGCTATCTGCTAGCTTTGGTCTAGCCTTCATATGGGAGCAGGATTACTTTTTTTCTGCATCCCTCAGTGCCTCACTTATGGGTGTTTGCAGGCACCTTTGTATACATTTTTCTTTTATGTTTTTTACATGTGACTTTTTTGTATAAGGAATGAGATTTTTGTCTGCTTTTTTCTGTTGAGGATAGATTATTTTTCACTTAGCATTTAGTAGTTAGAAGCACTTTGGGATCTCTCTGTTTTTGGACCCTTATTTTGTACCTTCTTGTTTATTTTGTTATAATGAGTTGGTTCAGTATATTGGTTTAACAGCTGAGTTTTTCAGTCATGTGTTTATTCATATTATGTATATATTTAATTATTTATTTTCTTGCTTATTATTTAGTGCCATCAGTGTTTCTATGTTTTTAAATGTGAGTGTTATCTACTGTGTTTAATTAAAATCTTGTTTTCATTATGCTATATTCTGATAGTCTTTTTGTGTGTTCATATATATATATATATATATATATATATATATATATATATATATATATATAACTATCTAACTACACAGAGCTTGAGAAAAGACCTTGTGGTCTGAAACGTACGTTGCTCTGGAGTTTTGGTGATTGCCTGATGATTTATTGAGATTAAATAATCCTTTTTCTATTGAGTGTGCTGCGGACTTCATGTTTATGTGTATCTATTAGACTGGCTGGTGTTCCCTGTATGTCTGCAAGCACCTGGATTTCTGATAAGTATATATATTATTTATTATGTTTGTTCTGTGTGCACACAGCATTATTTTTTGTGTATGTATATATATTTTGTCAGCAGGGCACAGTATCAGCCAGCTACGGGTGCAAGCCATAGACCATGTCTTGAAACCAAGACGTGGGGGCAATAGGGTTTTTGTCCATAAAAAGCGTGAGGCCTTCTGGATGTCCTCATGCTCTTAATCGTGATTATGACATGACTGGTTTCTGAGGATTGGACTCTGTAAAATTAAAGGATGCCTGTGTTGGTTGTTTGGGGTATGATCCTATCTGGGTGAGTGGTGTTTTATTACGTTGCTACCTCATTTGTGTCAACCGTTATAATTATGCTCTTCTTAGTCCATGCACAAGCTCTATTTCAGCATTTTCACGTGACCAAGTATTTGGGTTTCCCGTCTATCTTTGTTGGGTGTTTGAAGGGCTCTACGCAGTACTGTTCGAACCTCTTGTCTATGACTACACCCAGGCTACTGATGTGGTGTTTACCTGTGTGATGTTATTGTTCCAGCTCTTCTGTTTTGGACTATTTAACATTGACTTGGAAGTTTGCAATGTGTGACTGTTCACTCATCTCACATGCTTCTTTTGTTTACCTTGTCCTGTTTATTCTCCCCATTACTTACTAAATAAACATAATACTTACTATTTATGTGTATTTATTGTACTTTTTTTTTTGTTTTTAATGTTGGTTGCTTAGTCATTGAGGGATGTTGTCTTTTTGTATATATAGGGATTATGGCAGTTTGTGAGGAACACATATTTAGAGGGTTCAGCAAAAGGTTCCCTCATACTAATAATCTAGTTTAGAGTACAAGGGAGTTTATTAGCTCTTTCCTTGGGCAGTGTATGATCTGTATATTGATGGCAGCTTAGGCTAATTTGTGATCAATGCACATGATCTGTAGTGCTGGTCAAACAAGCAGCATAGGTTACACAGCTGTTTTAGGTTTGGTGATTATGACTGATGCTTTTTTATGTATGTTCCACCCTATATTATGCTCATTTGTGATCAATGCATGTGCTCTGTAGTGCTGGTCAGACAAGCAGCATACAGGCTCCACAGCTGTTGAAGGTGTGGTGATTATGACTTTAATGCTTTTTGCATGTGTGTTCCACCCTATATATTCTGTCCCTGCTTCATTGACAACACAGAGCTTGAGAAAAGACCTTGTGGTCTGAAACGTACGTCGCTCTGGAGTTTTGGTGATAGCCTGATGATTTATTGAGATTAAATCATCATCTGATGAAGTCGACGTTTTACTTGCGACGTAACGCGTAAGGGAAGCGTTATTGGCAGCACCAGGACCCCGTTTATTGAGACAACTGTATTGGAAGGGAGCTGTTGTGCTGTGGAACCAAACAAAAGTGTACCGTGCAGCCAGGGTGCCGTTGAGTGGACGCACGACACAGAGGAGCCCAGCTGTAGGAACGGAAGTGTTTATTCGTATGCAGCTACTACACCACAGCTCCACACCGACAGATGATCCATGGGATACTGATACATTTGACCAATGCGCATGTCCTATCTCTATCTTGTGAGTGAACTGATTTTAGCTTGTGTGGAATTAAACCTGTACTATTTACACTATAGAGCCCGCGCTGTCCCTTTTTGTTTTATATATATATATACACACACAGTAATGTGAAAAAGAAAGTACACCCTTTTTGAATTCCATGGATGCAATAACAATCAGCTGTTCCTTAGCAGGTCTTAAAATGAGGTAAATACAACCTCAGATGAACAACAACACATGACGTATTACACTGTGTCATGATTTATTTAACAAAAATAAAGCCAGAATGGGGAAGCTATGTGTGAAAAACGAAGTACACCATATGATTCAATAGCTTGTAGAACCACCTTTAGCAGCAATAACTTGAAGTAAACGTTTTCTGTATGACTTTATCACTCTAACATCGTTGTGGAGGAATTTTGGCCCACTCTTCTTTCCAACGTTGTTTCAGTTCATTGAGGTTTGTGGGCATTTGTTCTGCCGCGGGTTGGCAGACAAGCTGTGGGACTGCCTGTCCCAAAGTGTATAAGACAGCTAGTCGCCATCCCAGAAGTGTGTTCCCGTGTACCATCTAAGATCCAGAAGTCCAAGTTGCCAAAAGGGCAAAGACGACTGGTGGAGCTTGCACGGAAAAGGCTGCTGGACTTTAAACTAAATATTTTCTAAGTCCCCACTTCAGCACTGGATAGCTCCGAGGGCTCCCTGAAATAAGTTCTCATTTCAGCACCATTTCTGAGCGGAAAGTATGGCAGCAGCCAGGAACTCATGCCGATTTGAGTTCCAGGTACTTTCCGGCTAAGTCCCGGTCAACCAACAAATGGTTTAAAAAACTTTATTATAACCAGAAAAGTCAGTGTTTCAACCCCCAGTGTATTTTCTTCTGCCTATTGTAATCCAATGTGTGTTTGCCTGTTTCTATGGAATAAATTGCACTTTATTTTACTTATTGGCTTTGCTCAGTGATATGATCCCGGTATAAATGTGTAAGTACCTGGTCTCCCGTGACAGCCCCACCCCCATGTCATGTCGGTGATGACACGGGTGACGCATAACGCCCGTAGGAAACCAAGCACCGGCACCACGTCACGACGAGCACGCGAGGGGTTAATCCTTATGTCCACACTATCCCAGGATCAAATGCACCTGCGACTCACTCCGCCTCCGTTCTACCATTGGGCGATTGCTACCGAGTGGTCGTTTAATGCTTATGTGTGGCAGATGCTTGCTGGCTGCTCATTTGTCACCTGCCCTTTATATACTCAGCCAGCCCTCTGGCAAATTGGTTGAGCAGAAAGAAAAAGGTGTGGACCGGGCACTTCTAAGCAAAAATAAAGTGAACTGTGTCAAGTGAATTAATTATAAATGTGATAGCTATAAATATTAATAATAATACATACAATACTTCAATCAGTGCAAACCCATCACCTCCAAAAACTGACAATTGGGGAAAAATATATATGAAGTAAATGGCTGCTCTACACCCTTGATTGGGACTGTTCGCTGTCCAAATTGTAGTATTCCTGTCTTCCAGGTAAGGGGGAGCGCTCGGTGAACAGGTGATGTGTATGAGGAAAAAAGAAAAAAACAATAGTGTAGTCGTTAAGGAAAAAATGTTCCTATCGAAATAATTCTGTTAGTCTCACTCACAATGTGCTTCTCATATCGTGTAGCATATCAGAGATTCTTCTCTCTCTGATGGGAGCCCTTTTGCGTGTCCTTCTGTGGGAATTGTTGTATTATAATACCCCTTCTGTTATTTGTCACTTGTCCTCATTCAGTGATATTGAAAGGTAAAAAGGAGAGAGATGCCGCAATATTGTAACACCGTTTGAGTAGTATATTGCACAACTAGCAGATAATATAATTGCACTCACATTTCAATGTTAAAAAATGTTCATGGGAGAGGACTGCTGAGGGAACCCTGAATCTGCCATGCGTCTCACCGATCAGACCGCCACGCCGCTGTGGATAGCACGCATCCGCATACGTCACTTCCTGGGATGTTCCAAATATGGGCGGAAATGGCTTCTCTGGTCACCTCGGTTCAGCACTGCCAGTCCCTTCAGTCTCCGGTCCTCCCCGGGTCCTAGATTCCATGCGTTTCGCATAAGCTTTGTCAAGAATCAACAAACTCTTAATTATAATAATTATTCTTTTCCTGGTGATAACCCTGTCTGATCTCATGGAGTGAGACAGACTCCGGGGGATGTCGGGGGTATATTAATCTCATGGAGTGCTTGCGGCCCCCAGCGGCCACGCTGATCAGTATACACCACGAACAGTACCCCGAGCTAATCTCTCGCTTGATGATATAGTTCCTGGCCAAAGCCTATAGCATGAAAGAGGATGATGGGGCGTTGTGGGCCAAGTACTATGCCATAAACCAGAAGGAGGGGAAGAGCTGTCCGCCTATATACACCGTGTGCAAATATCTCTCGGGCCGCTACTGCATTATAAATATGTGCTACCCTCCCAGATGAATGAGTATCTCCGTAAGCAGTATCTCCGCGGATCCAGTCCTTCTCACCCAATAGCCAGCATGATTCGTGATCACCTCACCCGGCCCCCCCCCCCTTCGTTCATCCAACTACTGCAATAGGTGAAGGAACACGAGACGCATCTAATACTCTCCTCAGAGGCCGAAAGCTAGCGGTAGCACTAAACCCAAAGGAAGTACGGAAAAGAAGGAGGAACCACCGGACCAGCCTGACTCCGAGGAATTGCCTTTCGCGGGACGGTCGTCCCCTCCGCCTGATCGCCGGGTTACCCCCAGAGATATGTCATGCTACAAGTGCGGGAAGCGGGGGCATCTATCCTACGATTGCCGCCTGGGCACTTCTCGACACTGGAGCCCCTCACCCCAGAAGTTCCCGTCCCAGGCTATGGGCTGCGGGGTGTATGCGACGGATGCCGACCAAGACGGGGCCCCTTCCGGAGGGGCCGAGCCGGTAGAAGATGGTAGTCGGGTGGGACCGGTAGCGTTGATCCGGGTCCTAGTGGATGGAATCTACTCATCTGCACTACTAGACACCAGATCCCAAGTGACCATCTATACCGAGGGTTCTATGATCGTCATCTTCAAAAGCGTCCGCTACGACCGGCTGACCACATCAAGGTACGCGGGCTAAGCAATGACGGCTACCCCATCGATGGGTTAGTGACCATGGATCTGGAAATACAACAGCTCAACACGGGAAAATCTCACCCCATGAAGGTGGACGCCTTGGTGTGTCCGGAACCCCGAGACACCCCCAAGTACCCTATTATACTCGGTACCAATGCTGATATTGTACAAGTGGTCATCCGGGCCTATCTACACGAGACTAAAGAGCTCCCCATGTCCAGCCTACAGCTGCAATTGGTTCAAGCCGACCCAGCCCAGCCCCCCTCGCCTTCAGATGACTATGTGCTGTTGTTCTGTGGACGAAAGGGGAGGACGAAGCTTTTCCCCGGAGAAACGCAAAGAATTCCTGCTTGGTGTGCTTATGCGGAGCGCCTAGCCGAAGACCAGCAATTCTCGCTAGAGAGTACCCCTGGGGAGGATGTACGCCGAGGGTATCGGCTCATACCCGAATTCCGCCATTGGCGGGGCGCCATTCCTAGACGAATTAATGCGATGTTGCAGAATCTATCGCCCTTCCCCCTGGCCATCGATGTGGGGCAGCGGATAGGAAGAATCTATCCTGTTAGTTCATTGGAAGAAGCCGTGAAAGTAAACACGACCCGAGTGGAAGAAACAGGGACGGCCCTGGACTTCGATTTTGGCTCGTCCGAGTTGCCTGGAGCCTGGAAGGAACGGTTACGGGTGCAACTGGAACAGAGACGATCCATATTCTCTACCGGGGAGATGGATGTGGGGTGTAGTCGCAACGCCCAGCACACCATTCGCATGATGGATGAGAAGCCCTTCCGAGAGCATTCTTGGCGACTCGCTTCCAGGGATGTGGAGGATGTGAGGGCAGCTATCAATGACATGGAAGCCGCCGGGATTGTCACAGAATCCCGAAGTCCCTACTCCTCTCCTATAGTGGTGGTGAGGAAGAAAAATGGAACCATGAGACTGTGTGTAGATTATCGGATGCTGAACAATCGGACAGTGCCGGATCAGTATAACCTCCCTCGCATAGAAGAGATCCTCGATACCTTACACGGGAGCCAGTGGTTTAGCGTACTGGATCTACGGTCTGGGTACTATCAAGTCCCTATGAGCCCAGAGGATCAAGAAAAGACAGTATCGTCTGCCCCCTTGGGTTTTATCAGTTCGCCCGCATGCCCCAAGGCATATGCGGGGCCCCCGCCACCTTCCAGCGGTTAATGGAGAAGACGTTGGGTGACCTCAACCCCCGAGAATGCCTGGTGTACCTAGATGACATCATAGTCTTCGGGAAAACCCTGGAAGAACACGAGGCCCGTCTCTTGAAGGTACTGGATAGATTGTTCAAAGAAGGCCTCAAACTCTCTCTGGACAAATGTCGGTTCTGCCGGACCTCAGTAACATATGTGGGACACATAGTGTCCGGTGCCGGAATCACCACTGATCCCGCCAAAATAGAAGCTGTCGTTAACTGGCCTAGCCCAGAGAATGTGGGGGAGCTGCGCTCGTTCCTGGGATTTTGCGGCTACTATCGACGATTTGTGGAAGGGTACTCACGTAGGGCCAAAGCCCTCAACGGCCTGCTCCGCATATACCCGTCGGAGGCGGGCCAGAAGACCCAATCTGCCAAACAGCCCTTCGGGGATAAATGGACCCCCGAGTGCGACCAAGCTTTCCACGACTTGAAGCAGAGCCTGACGGCTACCCCGGTCTTGGCCTACGCCAATCCCGACAAACCCTACATCCTACACGTGGACGCCAGTATGAGTGGTCTAGGAGCCGTGTTGCATCAACAATATCCTGAGGGGTTGCGACCCGTAGCATATATCAGCCGAAGTCTCACGGTCAGTGAACAGAACTATTCGGTACACAAGCTCGAGTTCTTGGCCCTTATGTGGGCCATAGTGGACAAACTTCGGGACTATCTGTACGGGGTGTCGTTCGAAGTACGCACCAACAATAATCCTCCCACCTATATCATGACATCCGCCAAACTTGATGCAGCCGGACATCGCTGGTTGGCCGCGCTCTTCAATTACAACTTCACCTTGAAATACAAACCTGGGCCTTTGAACATTGGAGCTGACGCCCTGTCGAGGCGACCGGGGTTGATCCCTACCACCGACGAAGATCAGTGGGAAGAGATCCCTGGACCCGGGATAAGAGCACTCTGTGGCACGGCAGCTATCATAGATGAGCAAGTAGCCTTTTCAGAATTGCGGGTGGCTGACTCCCTAGGGTGCGCCTCTACCGCTATACCTGAAACCTATCGTGACCCGAGTGGGATGCATGTTACCCCCGATCAAATCATTGCCTGGGAGGATATGGTACGTTACCAAGAACAAGATCCGGTCGCAGGAACTGTCCGTGATGCCATTCGACAAAATCGACGGGGCCTGCTTCGCCAGACTCCGGGGGATGTCGGGGGTATATTAATGCGGGAGGCAGACAAATTTGAATTCCAAGATCGGCTGTTGTACAGAGTGGTGAAATATCATGACCATCCGGGTCGCCTACAACTGGTGTTACCAAAACGACTCCAATACTTAGTGTTGAAAGCTCTCCATGATGAACACGGACATCTGGGGGTGGACAAGACTTTTGAACTAGTGAGAGATAGATTTTTTTGGCCAAAAATTAGAGAATCCATGGAGCATCACTGTCGTAGGTGTGTGCGGTGTATTCAACGCAAGACTCTACACACTAGAGCTGCCCCCATGGGCCACTTAAAAAGTACTGGACCTATGGATCTAGTCTGCATGGACTTCTTATGCATCGAACCCTACAACCATGGTATAGGGAACGTGCTGGTCATCACTGATCATTACACCCGCTACGCC
Organism: Ascaphus truei; assembly: GCF_040206685.1. Classification (NCBI taxonomy): domain Eukaryota; kingdom Metazoa; phylum Chordata; class Amphibia; order Anura; family Ascaphidae; genus Ascaphus; species Ascaphus truei. Next base: position 548,800,872 of record NC_134483.1, read on the forward strand.
CAGGCCTTTCCGACCAAAGATCAAAAAGCCATTACGGTGGCTAAGGTGCTCTGGGAGAAGTATTTCATGCATTATGGGCTTCCTCAACGTCTGTACTCTGACCAGGGACGGGACTTTGAAAGTAAGCTAATAAAAGAATTGTTGAACCTCCTGCACATAAAAAAGTCCCGTACTACCCCTTACCACCCAGAAGGGGATGCTTTGCCCGAACGTTTCAATCGTACTCTGCTGGACATGCTGGGCACGCTAACTGGTGTAGAGAAGACTAAGTGGAGTCGCCATGTAGAAACTCTAGTCCATGCTTATAATTGCACCCGACACGAATCTACAGGGTTCTCGCCCTACTTTCTTATGTTCGGCTGTGAACCTCGTCTACCAGTGGATATCCAGTTGAGTCTCCACCGATGGGGTGCACAACACCACCCATTTTCGCTACGTGCAAAGATTACAAGAGAATCTACAGAAGGCCTATGGGCAAGCCGAGAGAGCCACTGAAAAACTGAATGCCGGGAACAAAAGACGCTATGATCACAAAGTGAAACATAGAGATATTAAACCTGGTGATGCCATACTGCTCCGCAACCTGGGAGTACCGGGAAAACATAAGCTGGCTGACCGTTGGCGGGAAGGGGTGTACGAAGTAATTTCTCAAATGCCTGGCCTTCCAGTCTACCGTATCAAAGACTCGGAGGGTCGGGTGAAGACGTGGCATTGCAATCATCTGCTCCCTATTCCCCAGATAGAAGGAGACTTGGAGAGGCCTACATCTCCCCTGAGTGGGGAACCGTCATCAGGAAAGGAAAGTTTGGAAGATCCAAAGGAAGGAACCTCTCAAAGGGGCCTTCCGGCCGCAGGGGCATCTCCCGGAGGAGCTACGGGCAAAGAGCCCCTTGGCCCAACAACAGAGACACATTTTTTGGGTCTATGGGCAACGGGAAGAGGAGCCACTCACACACTACACCTATTGGGGGATATTTTGCTGAGACGATTCCACATCACCTATACAGGCTGACATCACCCTCTGAGGGCAAGAACTCACATTAGGCCGTGTGAGTTTTATGTTTATTGTGACTCCACCATAGGAGTCTGCATTTACCAACTAGTCTGCGTTGAGGGCGAAGTCTCACACAAGCCCGTGTGAGTCACTGAAACTATATGTTTATGTTTCTTTGATTGTATATTTAGTGGAAATCCACTATCACCCATTCCATCATATCCTCCACCCACACCCCCCCTCCCATCCCCCACACATATGGATGTCATGCATTAATACTGTGTTTTATTCCATTTTTTATTCAATCTTTATTCAACTTCATCCTGTTCCATCAACATCGTGAGGTCCATGAGTTTTGCGCTGACCGTCTTCATACTCCCATTCCCAACGACAGAGACACTGACTCCAGTGAGTCCGCCGCTAGATCCCCAGAGCCCGTGCTTTGTGCCACAAAGAGACTTTATAGATATACCCAGCCCCTCAAGGGCCGAGTTGGAAATACCCGATGAGAATTGCTACTCTCCCAAAGAGGTAGCGGAAGAGCCAATTCGCAGAAGCCAAAGAGCTGGTCAACCTCCCACGAGGCTGGCTTATGATCAGTTCGGGGCACCCCATTATGAGGCTCAGCAGTGGACTCGCAGCCGGGTCCAATCCGTTATTATCATGTTTAATGAAATGTACAAGTTGATAGAGAGACCAATGTATTAGTGTTTTTCATTATATAACTGGTTGTGTTGTTATCATTGTCCAAGCGGGGTCGTTGGAATCCACAGGGGCGAGGATGTAGCCGTGACCCCTTGATTAACCCCAAAGACACGGGAGGTTGCGCTTGCAAAGAGTAGTTGCAAAAGCCCGCGAAGGAGGAGAGTGCATTTGGCGGAGAAAGCAGTCCCTTGACCCAGCAGCCCTGCTGGGAGGGTCAGGTGAGAGAGTCAAGCCAATGGGCGGAGGAGGTGCCGGACATATAGGCAGTGGTTGCGCGCACGTGGAGCTAGAGCTGGTTGGAGAGGAGACGGATAGTCTGTGAGGGGAGGCTGACCCGCCCCAGCGCAGGCCGTGTGCCCCAGGCCCAGTTAGCCCTAAGTCACCTTAGAGACAAGCTGAGCCAGGGACCGCCTTAGTGAGGTTCTTGTTCCCATAGTATCTGTAAGCCTTGACCGGGACTATACTTTCGAGGAGGAGGTCTGGGCTCAGACCCCACTTGTGTTGCCGGAGTTCGGGTGGGAGCATCCCGGACCCTAGAGGGAGCGAGAGAGATAAAAGGGTGTCGACAGACCCTGTGTGAAGATCGTGGCAGTCCCGAGCACTGGAGTGCTCGGCAGGTATTTCATCAAGTGCACCAACGGTACCATTCATTCACCCGAGACACAGTGGCTGCGCAGTCACCCATACACACACATAAGGCCTGCTGTGAGCGGGAGGACTAATCCGTAAAGGATCGGACATGGGGTGGGATCACCCGGTGGCGGGTGTGGGGAGTAATGTTTGCGGCCGCCGTGGCGCATGTTGTGGGGCGTCCGCCGTGGCGCTCTATATAACACATATATATATATATATAGATAGGAATGTTATGGCATGTAATTTACTGTTATTTTGGTCTACAAGTAAAAGAGATTGGTTTTATAACTTGGCTGTGTGAGTGTATTTCTTGCATAGACGTCCTGCGAAGACCCACTCCCCCTTTGGCGGGAGCTGTCGAAGGTGGAGGCGCTGCACCTGTTACACATATTGCGCACACCCCAGGCTCTCCGTGGCAGAGACTTAGGCCCCGTGAGCCGGCAGGTAATACAGCACAGAGTAGCGGCTTGCTAGTGATAGGAAGTAGGGCTACACTTGTCTCAAATCATTACCTCAGCGTATCATCAGATATGAATATCAACTGTCTGTCGGTGGTCACTCAAATGTTACCTGCAGGGCCCCCCTTGCTCAGACAATGCAACACAGGTGTAATCCCACTATAACTTTTAACATATCCTAATGTAACTGAATCTACAGAGAATATTAATTTACTATTAGAATAATTCAAGTATGCGACAGTCTGTATAAGAAAATAATTGTTGCTAATCAGAATAATATCATTTGTGTGGCACTTGTTTTTATATCCTGAATTCATAGCTAATTACGATATAAAAATGTAACTGAACTGGAACTCTTACACTGTGTAAAACCAACTTTGTTATATATAATAAATTAATATTGGAATTTGGCTTTAACTATAACAATGTAACTAAGAGATTAACCTGTTAAGTAACAAATCTGCTATCTGATAGTTACAGAACTTTATACGAGGAGTTCGATTCAAGGATCCCACCGGGGAGGATGTATATTTCAATGAGAAAGGAGAAATGGCCACACTGTATCACATTATAAACCGGTTTGTTTTAGCCAATGGGACCTTCTTGGTGAGACATGTTGGAAGCTTCAATACATCAGCTCCTGAAGGAGAGCAGCTCATCATCAATCAGAGTGACATCATCTGGAAGCATAACCTCAGTCAGGTCAGTCACCAACCATCTTCAACTCTGGAAATTCCCCCATTCTCCTATAATGTAGGCAGATTGTCCCGGCAATATCTCCCCTTGAAAATGCTTGCCCGACTCACCGCTAGGGTTCCCTGCTTCAGCATAGCCCAGGAAGGTAATTGGGGCATAGTGAGGCAAAGTATCCCTGTAACTGTGGGGATCCTTAGGTTAAGGGGGATACCCCAGTTTGTGCTCAGGTAGCATAGAACCAGTGTTAGGTTTGTGGGTAGCCCCAACCGTAGATAAGGTTGTGGGGGACTCGGAGAGTCCATTCTAAGTCCCTTAGATAGGTTGGGGAATAAAGGCTACTAGAATAAAAGAACACATTTTATTCTATTCCCCATACCCAGGGCTTAGGGATCTATTTAAGTCTAGTTTTAGAAATACATGAGATGTACTGTTGTGTACTACAATGAGCTGGAACTTTCAGAACCGATGTTCCGACAGGCTACTAGAGCGGTGGCGTGTGGAACTTCACACCGATTTGGGAACCAGGAGATTCTGGGCTAAGCCCCGGTCAGGATAAAACTCTTATTTAGAGTCCCTGCACCTAGGAAAGTCTAGTTTTCAAACCCAGACGCCCAGTGTGTCTTTTCTTCTGTAATTTGTGTTTCATTGTGTGTATGCAAATTTATGCGAATACAGTCACAATTTATTTCACTTTCCTGTTTTGTTCAAAGAATGATCCTGGTAAAAAGGTGTAAATACCTGGTCTCCCGTGACAAAGGGGGTACCACAGCTAATGTCAAGGTGACCCACAATCAGTATAGGGTTCGTGGGTGCCCAAACCGTATACATGGTTTGGGGGGACTTTGACAGTCCAAACTGAGTCCAAGGGAAAGTGTGTGGGGAATATGCCGACATTTTCCCTTTTATTTTCCATCCCCCAAGACTTAGCAGTGTATTAAAAGATACTTTAATATAATGTAATATGCTTTTTACATTCGGAACCAATGTCCAAACAGACTGCCCTGGCAAACCCATAAGCGCCGGTAAGTCTGCTGGACATCGGGGCTCATAGCAGCCAGAGGAAGCCCAGAGGTGTGAATAGCATTTGGTCAGCAGGGAAAGGCGGAGTACCAGGTCCGGAGATAAATGGCAGTCCCCCGGGATGCCACTTGTTCTGCCAGACCTGGTGGACCCTGCCCAGCGGTGGCAGGTTTGTTCATGTCTCTTGGCTATTTTGAATTTCCCGCTGACCCGGCTTTTCTAGCCGGCTTGGCTCTGATTGGCTGCTTGGGAAAGTTCCGATGCGTTGATTGGCTGCTCAGTTTTGTGAATGAAACTGAAAATACTATACTGCACCGACACACTTTATTCGAGCAAATACCCAGTATGTACCTGGCAGATACCTGGAATGCGCCGCTCCTCACCTCTGACAAGCCCCGTTGCGTTTGCCTTCCCAGCCTGGGTTCATGCCTGGCTGACGGGCGGCTGATCTGTTAAATGATAATGATTAGGATTTAATAGGCTGCAATGCTTCGCGTGTCTACCAGATGGCATAAATTGATGAATTGTAATGCAGTATATATATATATATACTGTGCAGTATTGCAGCCAGCGGGAATAAAATGCTTCAATCCCTGCCTGGAAAATACCTCAATGCACTCGGGTAGAAAACAGTCACAAACCTCAATACACCCGGGTATACCCGAATTCGTGGGACTAGCCGAGCTCGAATAAAGTGTGTCGCCAGTGTAAGAACATTGTGAGCCAATCAGATTTGGAATTTCCTGTTGCTAGAAAGCGCTCGAGCTTTTCAAAGTTGCTACTGTGTGAATAGCAGAGCAACCGGCTTCGATTTTGAGCCTGAAAAACCTGCCCGCCAGAGACTAAGTCCAGAATTTTGGGACCAAGTTCTCAGAAACTAACGTAGCGGTCGCGGCTGGGATTTTATGCCGGTTTGAGCCCCACGAGATTTGGACTAACTCGCGGTCAGGAGGGACCAAGTTCTCCGAAGAGAAGGTAGCGGTGGCGTATGGACTTTTATGCCGATTGGGTTCCAGGAGATTCCAGGATAAGTCCCGGTCAGGGTAAAACTCTCCCAAAGTGTTCCCTGCACCTCGAAAGTCTAGTTTACGACCCCAGTCCCAAACTAAGTGTGTCTTTTTGTTGTATTTTGTGTTCCATTGTGTGTAAGCGAATTTATGCCGAATAAATTACAATTTATTTCCCTACCTTTCTCTACCACTACGTTCGTTTCTGAGAACTTGGGTGGTAAATGCTGGACTTCTGCCTCTGGCGGGCAGGCTTTTCATGCTTGAAATTGAAGCTAGTTGCTTTGCTATTACAAACAAATCATCTTTGAAAAGCCCGCCCGCGCTCTTTCAGCTCAGACTCAAGGGGAACACACATTCTGATTGGCTCACGGCTTCTTATAGTATTCTCTGCTTCATTCATAAAATAGAAGCAGACCGGACAGCCAATCAGCACATGGGAACTTTCTTAAGCAGCCAATCAGAGCCAAGCCGGATAGAAAATCTGGGTTAGCGGGAAATTTTAAATAGCCGAGGGACATGCGCAAGCCACATTTCCCCCCAGCCATCCCAATGCCACCTGATGGGCAGGCGCCCCTAGGTCTGGCAGAACAAGTGGCATCCCGGAGGACTAGAACTCCACCTTTCCCTGCTAACCAAACGCTGTCCGCACCTCTGGCTGCTTTGAACTCCGATGTCCAGCAGACATACTTACGCCTATGCCCTATGGGTTTGCATGGGCTGCCTGAGTGGACATGGGTTCTGAATGTTGAACCATATTAAAATTTACTTTAATACACTCTGAGTCTCGGGGCACCCCTACAGCTATGTGGGACTCTAGGTGAAGGTCTTGGGGGTACAGGGAATAGAAAAGGAGAAATGTTGTTGTTTTATTTCTACCACACACTTTGTCGCTTGTCGTTTTATTTCTGCCTGCCTTATTCCCCCAACACTTTCCCTGTGACTCAGTTTGGACTCTTAGATTCCCCACCCCCTCCCTCCCCAACCACTGAGTGGTTCCGTCCTTCTTGGGCACGAGGATTACCGGAGAAGCCCAAGGGCTCTGTGACGGGACAATTACCCCTTGGGCAAGCATCTCTTCTACCTCACTTTCTATAGTCCCCTTTACCTCTGCTGATACCAGATAGGCATGCTTATGCAGAGGTGTCTGATCCCCAGTGTGAACCGGGGGATTAGTGATATGGGTCCTCCACCAAACCCCCTGTGAAACTCATACACTAGCAATCCCTGCTTGATGGCATGCCCGGAAAGGAGAAAACACAATAAATGGTTTAAATACAAACCGTATAATGCAGTAATACAATGTTACTGGGCCCAAGAGTTAACTCTCTTGGACCCTTATACATGGAGCAGGGGTAACCAAACGGGCTTGACCTTTATTATATAGCCTGGTTACCCCCCTCCCATCACATTTGGCACAGGTCTTCTCTTCAATCATGTCTAGGATTTTATAAAGAGAGACAGCAAAATAATGTGTGTCATTCCCAGACCGGCCCGGTAATTGCCCCAAAGGGAAAAAACAAAGTTGCTAGTGGAAAGAAAGAGGTTGTTGGAAAAATACATTTCACCAAGAAGAGCCAGGTCTAGCCAGTAGATGGACAGTCAGAAAGACGCAGAAATGATGGGTGAGAAGTTTAGAAACTTCAATTGAAAGTTTAGGGGGGAAAAAGGGAAGAGAAAGAGATTGAAGTTGAATTTCTCCACAGGACAATGTTACGCTGGGGAGGGGAATACTGTATGTGACAGAGTCACTGTCTTTGTAAGCCAGAGAGAGGTGCAGCACGTGTGCTTTTCAGCGTGCAGGAGGTTAAACGCCTCTGGAAAAGGATTAATAATTAATGCAGGCTGAACTCCTGATTGAAATAGGTTATAAAGGCAGTCAGTCAGCTGCCAACTGAGAGACTTTCCCCAACCAGGAAGGACGCAGAACCTGCTGGGACCTACACCCAGGGGAAAAAAAATCACCACTAGAGCAAACAAGCCTGCTGGACGCAGGACTTGCCTTCAAGGAACAGGCGTTCCATAGACAACTGAGGGAGCAAAGCTGTGCTGCAGAATCCAGAGGCTTTTGTTTTAGCATTTGGTTTGCCTTAAAGGGACAGTGTGCCTAGTATTTTTGGTGATATACAGAATAAAACACTGGAGGTTAAAGTCTAAAACATACTGTTTGGACGCTTATTGACTTGGCCACAAGGCCGTCCTGCCACAATACTGTGGGTATATTCCTTTATTCACGTGTTCAAACATAGTCACGTTCCTATCGCTAACATAATAAAGATAAATAACAAAACAAACCCATGGGTTATTGTTAAATAAAGAGGACAGTGTTGGCACAGACTCATAAACACACAGACAGATAAGTATCGACTTGTGCATTTGGGAATATGTTCTGATCATATAATTGTATTTGAAAAACATTTGTTTATTTTCACATTTGTTATAGATTCCTCGCTCTCAATGTTCGGAAAACTGCTTTCCTGGCTATAGAAAAGTCTCGCGGAGAGGACAGCCAGCCTGCTGCTATGACTGCATAAGATGCTCAATGGGAGAGATTTCCAATCAAACTGGTGCACAAGCTTTCTATGTACTTTATACTGCATGTGGGGAGGCAGCAGGTCCTGCTGTAGAATATACAGATGTAGCAAGTGGTATTGCAAACCGTGGTGCACATCCGTGGGTGGAATGGTGCCGCAGCCGCACCTCCTGCTCACGTGCCACTGATTCAAAACAATGGCCACTTCTTCACATTGTGTATGTCCCGTTGCAGTGCACTGTGGGTTGCAATAATGTTCACTGCATCTGTAATAGTAAAACAGTATTCTTGTTGAAGAAAGCAACTTGTTCATGTGTTGTGGCCAAGGTAGACAAAGAATCCGAAATGCACATTTATGTACGTATGTCTTTATTTACATAGTGCCATTAATGTACACAGCGCTTCACAGTAGTAATACACGTGACAATCATATAAATAACAAATAGTACACATAACAGATCATGAGAATAAGTGCTTCAGACTTAAAAATTAACATTTAGGAAGATGAGTCCCTGCTCTGAAGAGCTTACAACCTAATTGGTAGGTAGGACGTACAAAGACAGTAGGAGGGAATTCTGGTAAGTGCGTCTGCAGGGGGCCAAGCTTTGTGTATCATGTGTATAGTATTAGCCACGGTGCTACTCATATGCTTCGTTAAGCAAGTGTGTTTTAAGATGGGTCTTAAAGGTGGATAGAGAGGGTGCTAATGACAAATTACCAATATGACACATTTAGATAAGTGTTTTTTCTTCTTCTGATAAGTATTGGTCATTTACAGTAGTTAAATCTTTTGGGCTGAACATGTCAAGCTGCAGGCATTATAAATACAAATACATGGTAACCACAAAGCCTTCTCAATGGGGTCCGACAGTAGATGGACACACTGACAATCAATCAATGATGACCTGTAAAAAAATTGGGTTACTTACCCCACCAAGAATGAAGGCCAGGCCATCCTCATCTTCAGGGCTAAAGTCCAAAATTCAATGGAGAATGACAAACCATTAAAAAAAAAAAAAAAAAAAACATAAAAATAACCCTCCCCACCCCCCTAATAATAATAATAATAATCCAGGCTTTAGCCACCATGACAAAATCCACCAAAACTCCTAAAAAAAATAATCCTGTCCCGAAAACACGTATGGAAAATAATGAAATAATTTGTCACATTAGATATGTCTTTGCCTCTACCTTGCCCACTTATAAATATACAATCATAGCAAGTCCAAAACACAGGACCCACAGAACATATATTTAATTGTGCCAACTGGAGTCCTACTGGGAAAGTGACCTCAAATATACAACAGAGACAAAGAAGCCCTACTTTGTTTTCTGTTTTATATTTGAGGTTATTTTCCCAGTTAATTATAAATATATATAATATAGTGGTCCTGGATTTTGAGCTTGCTAAGGTTCAGTATGTCTAAGTGGCCAAGATAGAGACAGACATTAGTGGTAAAAAAATATTTATAAACAACTTACATTGTATAATGTAAGAAAGCTCTCTCCTGGTTCTCCTCTTACCTCTCCCATCGTACTTTCAGTGTCTCTTCTGCCAACGCCTCCTCCTCTATTGATCTCTCTGTGGGGGTACCCCAGGGCTCTGTTCCTGGGACCTCTCCTCTTTACACACACTCTCTAGGTGACCTAATCACATCTCTTGGGTTCAAATATCACCTCTATGCTGATGACACACAAATTTACTTTTCAACCCCTAACCTTACACCTGCGGTACAGACCAAAGTCTCTGAATGTCTCTCCGCTATATTATCCTGGATGGCCTCCCACTGACTCAAACTTAACATGTCCAAGACGGAGCTCCTCATACTTCCTCCCAAGCCTGGCTCTACTGCCCCTTCAACATTACTGTTTGCAACACTATCGTACACCCAGAATCACAAACACGCTGCCTAAGGATCACAGGCGACTCTTCTCTCACATTCACAATGTAGCTAAAACCTGACCTGTACTCCATAACGTTGCAAAGATATGCCGTTTCCTCTGTTGCTCTACTACTAAAACTCAAATGCAGGCTCTCATTCTGTTCCATCTTGACTATTGTAACCTTCTACTATCCGGCCTTACTGCCTCTCACCGGTCTCCCCATAAATGTATCCTAAACACTGCTGCTATAATCACTTTACTCTCTCCAAAATCTATCTCAGCGTCCTTCATGCTGAAATCGTTCTCCTGGCTTCCTATCAAATCCCATATTGCACACAAAATTCTCCTCCTCACTTTTAAGGCTATACACATCTGAGCCCTAATTTCTCACTATATGCCACCCTGACTCATGTGTTCTGCGCAAGGATGTCTTCTCTCCCTTTGTATCTAAAACCTTCGCTCACCCTTTCTCACCCTCACTGTCCAACACCTCTGGAATGCCCTTCCCCTCAATATCTGACTGGCACCCTCTCTATCCACCTTTAGGACCCATCTAAAAACACACCTCTTTAACAAAGCATATGGGTAGCTCCGTGGCTGGTACTATACACCTCATATTTTGAACTTGGCCCCTGCAGACGCACTTACCAGAACACCCTCCTACTGTCTCTGTAAGCTCTTCCTACTTACCACCTACTTACCACTTAGATTTTAGATAGTAAGCTCTTCCTAATGTTACTTTTATTTCTGAAGCGCTTATTCCCATTGTTATATTATCATGTCACTGTGAAGCACTATGTAAATAGATGGCGCTATATACATACATGTATATAATTGTGTGGGGGTCATTCTCGAACTTTCTGTCTTCAGGCTGTGGCTTCCTTATAACAAGTACTGTATATAGTGCAGAAACGTTGGCAAGTTCTGTAATTGTTTGACCGGGGAAAGAACATTTACAGATTCTAAGACGAGAGGTGAGCCATATCTCTTATTCAGATCAGGGGGCAATTTTAATACTAATTATTCAGAGGCTTCTCCAGCATGAAATGGGATGTTTTGCCGGGGCAAAGATGCCACAGCCAAATCTCCACCAGGACAACTCCCCTCTGGCGCCTCATCTCCGGTAACTTCGCTGCCTTCCACTATCCACCATTCTGAAATATCCTCAGACTCGGAGGATCTCCCCAAGCTGCCATCGCTCCACCTGCATTTGTGGGCACGCCTGTGTGTATGCTCAGTCAGGACACACGGGAAATTAAAAATCTGTCCTGGCTTGGCGCATTAGCTCACAAATGCCGTCAGTGCGTTGACAGCTGGGGAAATGTGCGACTGGGCTCACGATTATCGGCGGCGGATGGAAAGATGGGAAGACCTCTTCCTGGGTAGATGTGGCGAGTCCGAGGACATTTCAAAATGTCGAACGGTGGAAGGCGGTGATGTGGCCGGTGGCGAGGCAACTGGAGGTGAGTTTTTCTGGTGGAGGAGCACCGGTGGCAATTTGGTAGCGGCCAAGTGTCTGCGGCCAAACGAATGGCTAGACAACAAGGATTAAAGGCTGAAAGTGGCCTTGGAATGAAGGAGTTATGGCAGAACTGGCAGTAGGCCTACAACAGGATCTAAAAGTTAAAAACAAAGGGTATTCTGTATGTGACCTGTGCACTGGGCATTACTTCTAAAAGAAATCCCCCCCCAGGGGAGGTGGAAGGGATGGGATGTGGAAGGGAGGGGAAGTGGAGTGAGGGGAGGTGAAGGGGGGTGAGGGGAGGTGAAGGGGGGTGAGGGGAGGTGAAGGGGGGTGAGGGGAGGTGAAGGGGGTGAGGGGAGGTGAAGGGGGGTGAGGGGAGGTGAAGGGGGGTGAGGGGAGGTGAAGGCCGCTCACTCACCCGTCCGGCAGCTCCCACGTGGATCTGAGGCGGGAGGCAGCGTGTTGTGGCCGCTCCCCCGCTGTGTCCCGGGCGCGCGCTCGCTCCGCTCCCCTGCTGACTGTAGTGGCGCCGGGGAGGGGGAGGGGGGGAGGTGAAGGTGGGTGAGGGAAGGTGAAGGCCGCTCACTCACCCGTCCGGCAGCTCCCTCACCCGTCCGGCAGCTCCCTCACCCGTCCGGCAGCTCCCTCACCCGTCCGGCAGCTCCCTCACCCGTCCGGCAGCTCCCTCACCCGTCCGGCAGCTCCCACATGGATCTGAGGCGGGAGGCAGCGTGTTGTGGCCGCTCCCCCGCTGTGTCCCAGGCGCTCGCTCCGCTCCCCCGCTGACTGTAGCGGCGCCGGGGGGGGGGGAGGGGTGAAAGCGCAGAGCCTCCGAGACCAGTAGATAAGAGAGCAGGAGATGTGCTGCTAACACTGTGAGCCCCGCTAATATATGTAACACCCCCCCCCCCTAGTGTGTGTGTGTGTGTGTGTGACTCCTTCACTCCGCCTCAGGCCAATGAGAGGTGTGCGGGGGCGGGTGGGCCAAGGGAGCAATCTCATTGGCCTGGCCCAAGGTCCAATGAGATTGCCGCTAGGGACACGGGGAGGGACACAGGGAAACACATACAGACACGGACACATAGGACACTTTCAGAAATATATAGTAAGATGCCGTCACTGCCCTCTAAGGGCTAGAATGGGGCAGTTGTGGGACTTTACAGCTCTCATAGAGTTAATCATTCTGGAAAGGTCTGTTCAGCTGTGAGTTAATGAACTAATTAGCCTAGCCTGTATAGTCAGGAAGTGATACAGAGATTTCCCCCGCCCCCCCCCCCCCCATGCTGCCAGTCACACACTGTTGAGAGTTATACAGAGAGGGTGAGAGACGCTGCTGCTATACTGATCTGGGAAGGCACACACAGACAGCCCTGTGAGACTGAAAGGGGACCTGCTGCAGGTACACTGGGTAAAGTGGGGAAAGAGTTTAGTTCTCCCACGATAAGTTAGGGACTAAGCAGTATTAGTCAGTACTCCTGGAAGGAGTTAGATCTTTTGTTTCTATTTTGTGTTACGAGTTAGCCCTGTACCTGCTTTGTACCCTGTAAATAAACCCCTGCATAGAAAGTACAGTGTTTCCTGCCTTCGATCTGGACAAAAGATCCGACGCTGGGACTGAGACGTCACAATTGGTGGAGTTTAAAGCGGGCAGTCCACAAGGCAGTGAAAGGGGAAAATGGAGGCATTTATGACCTCGCTTCAGTACAAAAACAGAAAATTCTGCAATTTTAATGCGGGGTTTACAGCAACTGGCAAAGAAGAGGAGATGTCAAAATCATATAATGAGAGTTTACTACAGATGACAAAGTCACAAACTGAAAGTACGGCGGCGTTAGTACAGCAGATGGCGCTGTCCCTACATCAGACGCTAAAAGAAGAGCAAAACGAGGCGCGACTTCGCCTACACCAGGAGCTCCAAGCGCTGGGAGAGAAAATTACCGTCCAGCCTAGAGTGGCCCCACAGGTCGCTCACCAGGTAAAAACGCACCTCATTCAGAAAATGACGATGGACGATGACGTTGAGGCGTACCTGTCAATCTTCGAACGCACCGCAGTACGCGAAGGGTGGCCAGCTGAGGAGTGGGCGGGAATAATTGCTCCCTTCCTGGTGGGTGACTCACAAAAAGCCTATTATGACTTAGTGCCCGAGCAAGCTAAAGACTATGACACCCTGAAGGCGGAGATTATGGCACGGCTAGGGGTTACCCTCGTGGTTCGGGCCCAACGGTTCCATTCCTGGCGTTATGATTTAGAGAAGACACCCCGCTCTCAACTCTATAACCTTATACACTCTGCAAGGAAGTGGCTCCAGCCTGAGGTATGTTCCATCGCTGCAGTTGTCGAAAGAGTCGTTATAGACCAGTTCCTGAGGGGTCTCCCCCGCACCATCCAGAAGTGGGTGAGCCAGAGTGACCCCAAAGACGCCTAACAGTTGGTCGCTTTAGTCGAATGTTACTTGACTGCCGAACAGATGTCCAAGAGTTCAAGTCCAGATGAGTGCTCCGGTTCTCGCTTCCTGCGCTCCAGGAGGTCTGATATGACTTTTAAACAGAATAGGAATCCCCAAGGACTCATTGACTTGCGTAAAGGAGTAGCAGCACAATTGAAACAAGCTGTCATGTGGAACACTGACCAGGCCAAATGTTGCTGGATCGAAATTGAAGCGAAGTATGCCAGAATGCCTTCTCTGCAGGCTTGCCTTTGGAGCCTAGACAGGGAAGATAGACAATCAAATAACTTAAAATTACAAGCATCAATACTTACCTGGGAAGTATGGTCAAAATACAAGACCAGATTTGGCCTATGTTCAGCTAAGCCACAACTCACGCCCCTATCTAACAACCCTAAATTCCCCTAGGATGCAGTTCTAAGCTATACGAACAATTAAAATCAAAGGGGATCGGGACGATCGTGGATCTCCTAAGCCTAGATAGGTTCCTGAGCTACCAAGAAGTACGTGCCAAATACAACATTAGAGAACTGGACACATTCAAATATTTACAAATTCGACACTTCGTCCAAAAGATATGTCCAGACCCAGAATTCCCCTCTTACCAAATTCGAGAGACTTTGTAAAGCAAAAACCTACCAAAAGGGACTAATATCGGACATATATGCGGCCCTAGAAAATTCGACGGTTCCCCAAGACCACGATTATATGCTTAAATGGGCGGCAGATTTGAATATTACAATAGAAAGAGAGATTTGGGATGAAATTTGGCTGGCAGCCTCGGGAACTTCTCTATGCACCACAACAAAGGAGAACATTTATAAAACTCTCTATCACTGGTACCTCACCCCAGTGCGCTTAAGACAGATCTACCCCTTGGCATCGGACCTATGCTGGAGAGGCTGCGGACATAGAGGGGACATGGCCCACATCTGGTGGACCTGTCCGGAAATTGTAAAATATTGGACTAAGGTCCACAATTTGATAAAAGAGGTCACTGACCTAGAATTACCTATAGAACCATTGACCTTCCTAACTGCAAGGCCAATACTCGGAATCGGCCATCCAACTAGGAAATTAATCTCCTTCATTCTTACTGCGGCCAGATGTGAGATAGCGGCATCCTGGAAAAAACAAACCACCCCATCCAAAAGATCCATTAAAAAAAGGGTCAGTGAAGTGATGCTAATGGAGAAGCTTACAGCAATGGTCCGACAAAAGCTCTTCGCATTTTATAACATCTGGGAACCCTGGATACGCCTCACGAGATAAAGTCCCCCGTAGACATCTCCCTATTGACCAAATATAACGCCCGAAATCCTCGAGCCCGCCCCTCAACAGGGACGGACACAGACAAGTGGCCCCCAGGCTGTGTACCCCCCCCCACTACCCTCCTTCCCCCTCCTCTCCCCCCTACCCCTCTGTCCTCACTCTTCGAGGACTTCCTTTTCATTGGCAATCAAGGTTGTCATTCTTTATCCCCAAAAAGAAAGTTAAAAATGTCTACATGTTAGGCTGTGAAATGTAATTGATAACCATCTGGTGTATCATTGCCTAATAAAAAAATATTTAAAAAAAAAAACAGAGCTGGGTAAAGTAAAGCAGCAAGTGCTACAGGAGCGACTGAGTACCCAGTGGGTCCCCGCCGAGCAGCATGATGAGCTGAAGGCCACCCTGAGCCTTACCCAAGCATCACTGGAAGCAGAATACGAAAAAACTAAAAATGTCCAAACCTTGGAATCTGAAAAACTGAAGTTGGATAAAAGGGTTCTAGAGCTAAAGCGGATAACTGAACACACGTCCCAGCAACTCACAGCTATAAAGGAGGACAACCTCAAACTGGAGAAAGAGCTGGAGAAGCAGAGAGCCTGCTCCATCACCAAAAATAAGTACACCCAGGAGAAAGAGGCATGGAAAACAGAAGCAGCAGCAATCCTAGCGACAAAAACTACAGAGATCCAAAATCTGAAGGATGCGCTGACACAAACCCAGAGCAAGCACCAGGAAGAGATGAAGGCCCTGAGAGGAATTGAATTGGCAGCTGCCTTGAGCCAGAAAAGAAGTATAGAAGGACAGCTTCAAGACCTGAGGAAGGACCTGGAGTTTGAGCGTGCTGGCCGCAAGAAGGCAGAGAAACAACAGTGTGACCTAGACGAAGAGCTCGAAGCTCTGAAGACTGAGTGGGACACTACGCTGGACTCTATTACTGCTCAGCAGGAGGTCTAATGAAGAAAACCTTTAAGAAGAGGTGGATGTTAGACATGTCTGACAAAGAAGTTGGTGCACGGGATAGTGCACGGGCCGTTCACAGGACAGTGTTTCGCTGGGGGGGGAGGGATATGTGATGCCGTCACTGCCCTCTAAGGGCTAGAATGGGGCAGTTGTAGGACTTTACAGCTCTCAGAGTTAATCATTCTGGAAAGGTCTGTTCTGCTGTGAGTTAATGAAGTAATTAGCCTAGCCTGTATAGTCAGGAAGTGATAGAGATTACCCCCCCCCCCCCATGCTGCCAGACACACACTGTTGAGTTATACAGAGAGGGTGAGAGACGCTGCTGCTATACTGGTCTGAGAAGGCACACACAGACAGCCCTGTGAGAGACTGAACGGGGACCTGTTGCAGGTATACTGGGTAAAGTGGGTAAAGAGTTTAGTTCTCCCACGATTAGTTAGGGACTAATCAGTATTAGTTAGTACTCCTGGAAGGAGTTAGGTCTTTTGTTTCTGTTTTGTGTTATGAGTTAACCCTGTACCTGCTTTGTACCCTGTAAATAAACCCCTGCTTAGAAAGTAGTGTTTCCTGCCTTTGATCTGGACAAAAGATCCAGCAGTGGGACCGAGACGTCACAATAGTTTTTACATGGAGACTTTGATACAAAACACCCATAGTCTCAATATACAGTCACATTTAATTAGTACAATAAAAGATGCATTTTAATGTTCTTTCCTATTTACCTTTTACAACAGACAGTGAATCTTGCCAGAAGTGTCCAGATGATCGGTGGCCAAATGAGAAGAAGAACAAATGTGTTCTGAAAAGCACCGAATTTCTATCCTACAAAAGGGATCCGATAGCTGCGATCTTCTCTGTTATTTCAGCTTCCTTTTCTATTATAACTGCCATTATCTTGCGCATCTTCATTTTATTCCGTGACACTCCCATTGTCAAAGCCAATAATCACAACCTCAGTTTAATCCTCCTCGTCTCCATCATGCTGAGCTTCCTCTGTGTGTTCTTGTTCCTTGGTCGTCCTGTGGATATAACCTGCAGGCTGAGACAAACCTCTTTTGGAATTATCTTCTCCATAGCGGTCTCTTCTGTGCTGGCCAAGACTATCATGGTTTGCATTGCTTTCAAAGCCACCAAACCTGGTAACACCTGGAGAAAATGGATGGGAGTCAAAATATCCAACTGTGTGGTCTTTATTTGTTCATTTATTCAAGTTTTAATTAGCGTTAGTTGGTTGGCTATTTCTCCCCCCTTCCAGGAGTTTAACACACACTCTTATCCTGGAAAGATCATTATTCAGTGTAATGAAGGCTCTGTTGTTGCCTTTTACACTGTCCTGGGTTACCTGGGATTCCTTGCAGCTGCGAGTTTCATTGTAGCTTTCCTCGCTAGGAAATTACCTGACAGTTTTAATGAAGCCAAGTACATCACCTTCAGCATGCTGGTGTTCTGCAGTGTGTGGGTCTCTGTTATACCAGCATATTTAAGTGTTATGGGGAAGAACATGGTTATTGTAGAGATTTTTGCCATATTATCATCAAGTGCGGGAATTTTGTCCTGTATATTCTTTCCAAAGTGCTACATTATATTGCTGAGACCGTATTTGAACACAAAAAGTAGTTTACTTAGAAAGGCTAACTTATAAATATATTGTTGCAACGTACAGTATATGTGTGACACCTTTTCATTTAGAAAGGTGGTAAAGGAATTGTATTTTATTGCAAACGGTTACTCAACAAAGAGAAATTGATCCTGTTAAAGCAATGACGTTGTGTTACAATTGTTTGCCTTAAATATTTTGATGTATACTGTAGGACATGTTCATATGTGATATTTGTCAGTAAATGGGAGGTTAATGTAACATATATATATATATATATACACCACGTCCCCATTACCTTTTCTTGAAACATAAGCTGAACTTAAAAGTGATAAGTCTTCTGGTACAGATGTATCAATAATCTGTATGTACTTGGAAATAAATAAACTGAACGCAATGTATTAATGTTTACAATGTACTGTCAATTGAATTCTATACCAATATCTCTCTCTCTATACTAATATCTCCCTTATATATATATATATATATATATATATATATATATATATATATATATATATATAACAAAAACAAGCAGCTGGCACTCTATATAATAAAGTACAGTGGTGGTGCTAGTCCCATAAAGAATAAATAAAACATATTACCATCCTGGCGTCAGGCAAAAAAAAGCAGCACTCACATCCAGAAGATAAAAAATATATAATAAGGCATGTGTAGACAGACAACCGATCCCGACGTTTCGGTTCCGGAACAGAACCTTTCTCAAGGGGGGTGCAACATACAAATGACAGGCAGGACATATATATCAAAAAACATACAGAAAATCCCATATAGATAATCACCTGACTGTTAGAACACTGGGTGTCGGCCATACAATAGTTCAAACGGGGATGATTGGGGAACCTCCCTAATGGCAAATAACAGGTATGGTAACAAACAATCCCAGTTTTCCCATCCTTATCGACAGCCCGGCGTAACATGCTTTTTAAGGTTTTATTGAATCGTTCCACTAAACCCCCTGTTTGTGGATGATAGACTGAGGTTCTGAGATGCTTGATTTTTAGGAGTTTACATAACTCTTTTGTTACTTGGGACATAAATGGTGATCCCTGGTCAGTTAAGATCTCTTTAGGAATTCCGACCCGGGTAAACAGGACTAATAACTCCTTTTCTATGTTTTTAGCAGAGGTGCTACGTAGGGGAATTGCTTCCGGATATCGGGTGGCATAATCTAATATTACCAATATATGCTGATGTCCCCTAGCAGACTTTAGTAGGGGTCCTACTAGATCCATAGCAATCCGGTCAAATGGTACATCTATTATGGGAAGGGGTACCAATGGGCTACGATACGCTTTGAACAGGGCGGTGATCTGACATTCTGGGCATGAGGAGCAATAATTTGTCATTTCTGCCAGAACCCCAGGCCAATAGAAACTTCGGAGAACCTTTTCTTTTGTCTTTTCCACCCCTAGGTGTCCCCCCAATGGGTGACTATGTGCGAGGTGTAATACTACATTACGGAATGTCCGTGGTACCAACAATTGTTTTTAGTTATAATGGATTTCCTCCTATCAACCCGATATACTAGGTCATTTTCTACCTCGAAGTAGAGGTAGGCAAGTGACCTATCTGGTTGGCCAGGAGTACTATTCTGGTCCCGTATATTCCCCCTTGCTTTCGCTAATGTGGGGTCTTCCCACTGGGCCTTCTTAAAACTCCCCGGACTGGCCTCTAGGTCAGCGAAGGTCTTACCCTGTTCTGGGGTGGTAAGCGCCTGTTCAACATCTTGATTTGGGGTATTCCCTACCAAGGTGGCAATGGGAAAGGGAATTTTACAGCACTCTTCCTCTTTCCCCTTTTTATTTGGGCCCTCGTCAACCTCCATTTCTGAAAAAGGGAAAGGAAAGGAAAGGGAAAGGAAAGGGAAAGGATTTGTTTCTTCTGTTACTTCTTTATGGTCCGCTATTGAACTCTGGGCGCTATTCTGAGAGGACCAAATTTTTAGAAAATGGGCAAAGTCGGTCCCTATTAACACATCATGTGCCAGTTTGGGTACTATACCCACTTTGAAATCTAAAGAACCAAACTCTGTTTCAATAAGAACATCAACAGTGGAATATTCGTGATTATCCCCATGTATACAACAAATTGCCACTCTTTGTGAACGGTTTACCTGTTTTTTCCCAATAGGCAACAGGTATTCGGACACTAGTGTAACCATACTCCCAGAGTCAAGTAGTGCCCGAACCCTCTTACCATTTACCTTTACAAATGTCCAGAGATGGTTACTCAAGGGGTCCTCTGGGCTAGGGCCCATACATTGTGACCACAACGAATAAGGTTCAACTCTGTTGCATTGCATTGGTTCAGTATTTAGTGGGCAGACTTTCGCGGTGTGGCCCCTCTCATAACAATTTACACATTTAGGTACATAGTCTGTGTCTCACTTAGAGCCCTTTTTTGGCTCTCCATGTTGGCTGTTGCCCTCAGTATGTGGGCCACTGTTGCTGGTCCTGTGTGAAGGCGGTCGCCGCTCTTCAAACCCCCTTAACCCTGGCACCCTTTTACCGTCTCTGGAAGAGTCCTGGAACCTTGGGTAGTGGGGATGCTCCATGACTGTGGGTTGTAGGTGCTCTTCTGCTGCATTGTACCTTTCTACGAGGGCCACCAGCTCGTTTGCATTGTGGGGGTCAGTCTGACTGACCCAATGGCGTAGGGCAGAGAGAAGTTTCCTCAAGAAATGGTCCATGACCAACCGTTCCACGATGTGGCTTGCTGAGTTGATCTCGGGTTGTAGCCACTTCCGGGCGAGGTGAATGAGGTCATACATCTGGGATTGGGTGGCTTTATCCAACGTAAAGGACCATGCGTGGAACCTTTGGGCAGGAACAGCCGTGGTTACGCCGAGGCGGGCGAGGATCTCAAACTTCAACTTTGCATAGACGTTAGCTTTGGCTGGCTCTAGATCAAAGTAAGCCTTCTGGGGTTCGACGCTTGAGAAGGGTGTGATTAGACTGGCCCACTCAGCTTCTGGCCAACCCTCTCTGTGATGTGCGTTCAAAAGTGAGAAGATAGGTTTCAACATCATCCGAGGGCCCCATCTTCTGAAGGTAGTGGCTTGCCCTGGTCATTTTCGGGACTGGGGCTGCCTCTGCCAGTGGAGTCTTAATGATAGCCTCTCTCAGGACCTCGAGTTCCTGCTGTATGCCCTGGGCGAACCGTTGTTGCTCCTCTCTCAGCAAACGGTTTGTCTCTTGCTGGGCTGCATTCGCGTTTTGCAGGGCTGCATTCGTCTGTTGCTGGGCTGCATTAGTCTATTGCTGGGCTATTAGCAGCTGTTGCTGGGTTGCATTCGCGTTTTGCAGGGCTGCATTCGTCTGTTGCTGGGTTTCATTCGTCTCTTTCTGGGCAGCGACATTGCATACCAACGCACTCACCACGTCTTCCATCTTGTTCGAGGGAAAAAAACTTTTTTTTTTTTAAAGTTCTTTTATCCGCAGACCTTTTAGTGTTCTGCCCGCATTCTCCACCATATGTGACAAACGGCTCCGCCGCCTGTCCGGGACTGTTAGAACACGGTCTTTTAGGGTAGGTTAAATGACGAGGCGTAACGTGCTGTTCCTTTAAACAGGCTACTGCCTGGTTTATTCAGTCCCAGGCACTGAGACTGCCACACTGAATACAAAAGAAAACATAAGCAAAACAAAACCCTGCTCCCCTGAGCAATAACTTAACTGAGGTTCACCCTGACTGGGGTTGGGGTGGCTTATCCGCTTCCAACAAACAAAAATAAGGAACTTTGCAATTTGAGAAAGGAACAGAATGATTGAACCTGTTTGGGAGAGTCTTTTCCCCTCTCTGCTTCCAGAAGCCTTCCTGCCTCCAGTCTCTTGGGGAGAGGAAAGAGGAACCAGGAAATCAGCCTTAAATACCTGATTTCTATCTAGCAGGACAGGTGACAGAAATCAGGCAGCAGACAAACTCTGGTCTGGATCCCTCATCCCCCAGTTCCAGCAACTGTCAAACTGTGGGATGGAGTGCATGTATTCTGAGGCTGCACTTGCAGCCTAAACAGGAAAGAAGCTGTCCAGTATTCTGGGAGCCCTATATATGGAATTTATTACCATCCCCTGGTTTCTGTCACAATGGTCACACAGCAACATAGTGAAGGTCCAAGTGTCGAGCCCCGTGATATACTTTGCTGTGACGCCCGACAATGCATGGTCTGAAAAAACAGAATATATACAATATAACAATAAGTTAATATGCCCATGTGTCCATATCGCCTGTCTGGTCAGCTGAGATGCAAATTAACATCCAAATGAGCCAAAACGGTAAGAACTCATGTGTCTAAGAATAAAAACAATATTAAAAAGCCAGATGGAGACCCAGATCTGAAATATTCCAAATACCCCAAATTTGGATGTGTATGGAAGTATAAAGGTATAAAAGGTATAGAGGACCCACGATGTAACAAAAAGAGTCAGAGGTCTGTGATGTCATAAAATGATATACAGGTACAAAGTGCACCATCCGCCAACCATAACCAGGCTGGATCCAATGTTAAAGAGGGAATCCCCAATAATAACATCCACATACTACTAGGCTTTACGGACTATCAGAGGTGGCCCCACACCAACCGTCCACAACTTCCCAAGGGCAACCTGTTGTGGTATGTCTAACGTGACAGTCATAGTGGTAGAATATGTTAACGTGCTATTCTGTATCAGTGGGAGGCCTCTGAAGTTGGTGCCCAAGGATCTAAATTGTGACGACAACAGACTGGTTTGAGTGATGGGTGAATTATAGCACCCATCCCTCGACCCTGTACGTCGTGCACAAAGATATACACCGGGACAGGACAGTGGACAGGTCACGCTATATTAGCGAGATCATACTCCCTGTTCAAACCCCCTGAATGTAGCGTGCCCAATTTCCGAATACAGAAGGCCTCCCTTTTCCTGAGTGCACGTACTCTGTTTCCACCATGTCGTGGTTTGGCCACCACTTCTATGATCTAAAACCGCAATTGACTCACATTGTGCCCCGCTTGTGCAGCCCACCATTTACCAATTACCAGGTTGAGGCCTACATTCAGTCCACTACATGTGAACTTGATAAGCTACGGGCTAAGGGCCAAATGGCCAATAGGAATCCCGCTAGTACCAACTTCTCTAAGCAGGAGCGTCTGGCAGTCAATGGTCTTAAAAACAAGGCCATCGTTATAATACCTGCAGACAAAGGGGGAGCGATAGTGGTGATGGATAGACCCCAGTATAGGGCTGAGATTCTATCACAGCTATCAAATCTAGAGAATTATAGACCACTACAAGGAGACCCCACATCAGGCATTCATAATGTCATCAAGGGGATTTTGGAGAAGGCAGAGGTGGCTGGGATAATTACGAAACAACTACGGTTAAATTACTATGGAGGAACCCATGATCCCAGTCCTCTATGTATTCCCCAAAATTCATAAACGGCTAGAGAATCCACCAGGAAGACCCATAGTGGATGGGACAGGTTCAATTTTTGAACCAATATCCATTTTTCTAGATCATGTTCTCAGACCACTGGTAAAGATAGGACCTTCATTCCTTAAAGACACTACACAGTTCCTTCTACATATTAGGCAGCTGCATAACATCACATGTGAGTCACTGCTGGTTACGTTGGACGTCGGCAGCCTCTACACCTCCATCACTCATGTGGAGGGTGTGGGGGCTGTCGACTTCTATCTGACCCAACAGAACCTCCTGTCATCGATTGAACGTGAACTACTGATTAAGCTTCTGAAGATCATATTGCATGATAATTATTTCCTCTTTGAAGACACGTTCTATAATCAAATTAGGGGTACTGCTATGGGGTCCAATGTGGCCCCTACATATGCAAATATTTTCATGAATCTGTTTGAGGAAAGATTCGTTTACAACCACACACTGTTCAAGAGATTTGCCCTCTCATGGTTAAGATATATTGATGATATTTTGTGTGGACGGGTACCCCAGGTGATCTCACAGTGTTTATTACGCATCTGAATGAATGTCTACCCACTATTTCATTCACAGTGCATCAGGATGCCCAGGAAATTTGTTTCCTGGACACCAATGTTTACAAAAGGGCAGGGCAACAACAAACAGATCTATTTTCGAAAAACACAGATCGTAATACTTTGCTCCACTATAGCAGTTTCCATCAACCTAGTACCATACGGGCATTACCGAGAAGTCAATTCTTTCGGGTGAAGAGAATTGTGGGGGAACCTAATAGACTTGAGAACCAACTAGCAGCTATGACTAAGAAATTTGAGGACCGGGGTTATCCGATTAGGGAACTCACTAATGAAAGAACAAAGGTTGATAGTCTTGACAGGGAGACTCTATTACGATCTACTAGGGTCAAAACCAGGTCACAAAGAATACCCTTTGTAAGTACATACAGTATAGTACTGCCAGTCCTAAGATTAA
Source organism: Ascaphus truei (assembly GCF_040206685.1). Lineage (NCBI taxonomy): Eukaryota > Metazoa > Chordata > Amphibia > Anura > Ascaphidae > Ascaphus > Ascaphus truei. Next base: position 548,824,979 of record NC_134483.1, read on the forward strand.
TAGAATCCTTAGAAAATATTGGCCTTTGATTAGATTAGATTCTATGATGGATAGTTTGTAGAACTCACTTTTAATGAGTGTAACTAAGCATTTCCTGAAATTCCACAATGCTGATCCAAAAGACCTACATTACATGGGCATAGAGCAAGTCATGCCTCGCTGGCGAGGGGGTGACAGAGATAAAGAAATCATTAAAAGTCTCCGTCCTGTCCTTGCAGACTGTATACCATTCATATAGGTTTAGAAATTAGTTTTAATTTAGGTTCCTCGATCTAGTAGTGTGCTAATATATTTTAATGTTATCTAATTTTTGGACTCTATGTAATGGTTAACTCTATGTAAACATACATACTCATGTTTTATATGCCGTATGCATTTAGATTAAGCTTGTCTAATGGTGGCAATAACATGTGGGCACTTGTAACACCCACTAGTGTTTACATTTGCATTGACAATTGTGTAACCAATCAGAGAGCTAGACTGAGGTATATATGCCCAGAGCTAGCCACAGAAATCACTCCTGATGAAACCTCAGCAGAGGAGAAATGCGTTGAGTGTATCCTGCACCAAGAGGAAGGCTGACTACAGCGCGACCTGTCTTTGTCCAATTGCGGCACCCGGAATTTCACCGGAACGGAAGTAGACGGGAAGCAGGACCAGCTGGGAGAGCGGACGGGGTGTACTGCTCCAGCCACCAGGCTCCTGTTTGCCGGCGTGAATCATTTTATAATCAAATTGCTGTTTTATCTACTGACACCATGTGAGTGTATTTTACCATACTTTTAATGTAAAGTCTTTATTTTCTGATCGCACTATTGTCGGTTCTCTTACTTTATTATAGCAGCAAAGAAAGTATTTACATGGAGAAGCCAGGCACGACGCCATAAAGATACCTTTATACACACCACACAAGAAAGAGACTTGAGTACACACTTCACCAGAATCTGAAGAAAAGAATCACTTTAATTGAAAACACAGACATATTGCACAATATTTTGTGTGTTCTTTGTTTTTTATATATCTGCGCTCCCCAAAACACCTGGATTTCTACTCTCCATAAAGGAGTCTGAATAAGGCACGGTGAGAAGCCTGTTCTCAGAGGATGTGTCTGCTGCACATGGCTTCAGCCGTAAGGCCCTCCTTGCTGCTAAATTAGCCGAAGTTCTTGCCAAGAGGCTGTGACGGTAGGGGGGTAACCAGGCTCTCAAATAAAGCTTTAAGCCCGTTTGGTTACCCCCGATCTGTAATAAGGGTTCAAGAAGAGTCAGCTCTTAAGCCCAGTGTTGTTAAATGCATAAAATCTTTTGTCGCTCAATTACAGCTTGTGTTTTTGCCTTTACAGGGATGCCAGCAAGCAGGGTTTGCTAGGGTATGAGTTTCAAGGGGGGGTTTTGCGGAGAAAGCGTTGTCAGAATGTGTCTAGGAGGTCAGGGTCCAGAGTTGCTGGATACCCCAAAAATGTACCCGAGAATCAGGCTTGATTCCCGGATACATATAGGCAGTGTTCGACAATCCTATACATTTACTCGCCCGGGGCGGGTGGATTTAACCCCCGGGCGAGTAACTATTGGCCCAAGCAGCACACGTGTTTGTTTTTTAAATTTTCCCTGCTCGCGCTGAAATTTCCCTGCTCGCGCTGGCTGAAAAAAAACAAAACTCCCCCTACCTGACAGATGATTGGCGCGCACTCCCAGGCTTTGTGGGCGCGTGGCCAGGCTCTATATGAGCCAGCCCCCAACGAGCGGCCATTTTTTTCCCATGGAAGATGGAGGACACAGTAAGTATTATCTGTGCCTTCCTCCACCTCCCTCCCCTCCCCGGTGCTCCTGCTGCCCGCAGTTATGGTGATGGGAGCGGGGGATGCCCCCTCATGTCCCCCCCCCGCTTCCCCCCGGTCCCGTGTCAGAGAGCGCGGCGGGTGATGGGAGCGGGGGATGCCCCCTCATGTCCCCGGTTCCTCCCGGTCCCGTGTCAGAGAGCGCGCCGGGTGATGTGAGCGGGGGATGTCCCCGCTTCCCCCCCCCGCTTCCCCCCGGTCCCGTGTCAGACAGCGCGCCGGGTGATGGGAGCGGGGGATGCCCCCTCATGTCCCCACTTCCCCCCGGTCCCGCGTCAGAGAGCGCGCCGGGTGATGGGAGCAGGGGATGCCCCCTCATGTCCCCGCTTCCCCCCGGTCCCGCGTCAGAGAGCGCGCCGGGTGATGGGAGCAGGGGATGCCCCCTCATGTCCCCGCTTCCCCCCGCGTCAGACAGCGCGCCGGGTGATGGGAGCGGGGGATGCCCCCTCATGTCCCCGCTTCCCCCCGTTCCCGCGTCAGAGAGCGCGCCGGGTGATGGGAGCAGGGGATGCCCCCTCATGTCCCCGCTTCCCCCCGGTCCCGCGTCAGAGAGCGCGCCGGGTGATGGGAGCGGGGGATGCCCCCTCATGTCCCCGCTTCCCCCCCACTTCCCCCCGGTCCCGCGTCAGAGAGCGCGCCGGGTGATGGGAGCGGGGGAAGCCCCCTCATGTGGGAGCGGAGCAGGAGATGGGCGGGGGAGCGTGGTGGTGCTGGTCGCGGCCTGTGTGTGTGTATATAGGTGTGTATATAGGTGTGTATATATGTGTGTGTGTGTGTATGAGTGTGTGTATGTACGTGGGAGTGTGTGTATGTACGTGGGAGTGTGTGTATGTACGTGGGAGTGTGTGTATGTACGTGGGAGTGTGTGTATGTATGTGGGAGTGTGTGTATGTATGTGGGAGTGTGTATGTATGTGGGAGTGTGTGTATGTATGTGGGAGTGTGTGTATGTATGTGGGAGTGTGTGTATGTATGTGTGTGTGTGTGTGTGTGTGTGTGTATGTATATATATAGGCGAATGTGTATGTGTGACACCAGAGGTACCTCCCTCCCCCCCCCCAATCAGTCAGTCACCCCTGCCCCGATCAGTCAGTCACCCCTGCCCCGGTCAGTCAGTCACCCCTGCCCCGGTCAGTCAGTCACCCCTGCCCCCCTCTCTGGTCTCCCCCCATCTCCCCTCTCTCTGGTCTCCCCTCTCTCTGGTCTCCCCCCTCTCTGGTCTCCCCTCTCTCTGGTCTCCTCTCTCTGGTCTCCCCTCTCTCTGGTCTCCCCCCTCTCTGGTCTCCCCTCTCTCTGGTCTCCCCTCTCTCTGGTCTCCCCCCTCTCTCTGGTCTCCCCCCTCTCTCTGGTCTCTCCCGTCTCCCCTCTCTCTGGTCTCCCCCGTCTCCCCTCTCTCTGGTCTCCCCCGTCTCCCCTCTCTCTGGTCTCCCCCGTTCTCCCCTCTCTCTGGTCTCCCCCGTCTCCCCTCTCTCTGGTCTCCCCCGTTCTCCCCTCTCTCTGGTCTCCCCCCTCTCTGGTCTCCCCTCTCTCTGGTCTCCCCCGTCTCCCCTCTCTCTGGTCTTTCTCCCCTCTCTCTTTCTCTCCCCCCTCTGTCTCCTTCTCTCTCCTGTCTCTTTTTCTCTCTCCCTCCTCTCTCTTTTCCTCTCTCCCTCCTCTGTCTCTTTTTTCTCTTTCTCCTCTCTCTCCCTCTCTCCCTCTCTCTCTTCCTCTCTCTCTCTCTTCCTCTCTCTCTTCCTCTCTCTCCCCCTCTCTGTATCTGGATATCTTATTTACCCTATATATCTTAACTGTCCTATACTACACCAAAATAACCTATACTGCTTTATTCCAGATCTGACTCAAGCTTCACACGGAAGACATCAGAATCCCCCCTAACCCAGAAGACAGGTAGGGAACACATCCCCTCCAACTTATAACATTGCGGGAATGAGGTACCTGGACATTGAGGGACTGCGGATCAGGTAAGATCCCAGGCGGGATTGCTGCTTTAGATATTGTGAAGCGGGGATGTCCAGACACTGGTTAAGGGGTTCAGGAAACTAGTCATTCACACCTGGCTTTTATTTCTAGATCCGACACTTACACACACACACACACACACACACACACACACACACACACACACACACACACACACACACACACACACACTAAATACATTTGTCAAAAACGAATGTTGTTCTGACTAGGAATTTATTAAATGTATTTTAATTATATATTTTATTTTAAAGCGGGTTGGGGGCGGGACTAGGGACGGGACTAGGGGCGGGACTAGGGGTGGGGTTGGGGGCGGGACTAGGTGGCGAGTAGATTTTTTGGTTGGGCGAGTAGATTTTTGGGTGATTTGTCGAACACTGCATATAGGCATATTGTCCCTGCAATATCTCCCCCTGAAAATGCTTGCGCGACTCACAGCGAGGGTTCCCTGCTTCAGTACGGAATGGTAAATGGGGCATAGGGATGCAAAATGTCCATATAACTATGGGGGTCCCTAGGTTAAGGGGGATACCCAGTTAATGCCCAGGTCACTCAGAACCGGTATAGAGGTTCTGGGGTGCTCCAACCATATACAAGGTTGTGAGGGGATGTCACGGGAGACCAGGTTTATCAACACCTTTTTATACCGGGATCATAGGATTGGGCAAAGCAAGGAGGTAAAATAAATTGTAATTTATTTCAGGAAAAGACATACACACAATGTAACACAATTTACACGGTTAACAAACTTACTGGGAACGGGGCTAACGAATAAACTTGTCCTTTAAACAAAATTCACAAAAATGACCTCTGTAGGAGCCTTTTCCAATGACCGGGAGGTACTCACGAAAGTCCTGGAACTGATTTCAGCGCAATGCCAGACGCGACCGCTACGTTCTCAAAAAGCAGGACTTATAAACTTTTCTCCCTTAAAATCCTTGAATCCGGCTCGCGTCTATTCAGCACAGAGCATCTTTGAATTTGCCGCTGATAGTTTGGCGCTTGGAATCTGCGCTCCTGATTGGCTGCAAGGATCCTTATGGGTTTCAATGTCCCATTCACAAACCTATAGAGCCTATCAGAGCGTGAGAATTCTCCTGCCAGCCAATCACCGATTTGCCGGTATTGTAAAGCCGGGAGGGCACCTTTTTTCATTCTGCAAAGGGGCAGGCACCAACCTGGCACCTTTGCCTCTTTGTATACCGAGCCCCCCACTGTCCAGGCTCCAGAGTCTGGGTTCTGGCAAATGGTGGCCGGATAGCCCTGTGTTAGCCCAGAATGTGGGTACTCAAGCAGAACTGCAGTACCCCCCTGTTCTAACACCTTGGCATCCCTGAGGCTTTCAAGTCCGGACTCCGCACAGACCCATAGGCACCAAGCTCGGTAGCCACCTGGTCCCTCGGAATCCATGACTTGGAAATCCCACAGTTCATTGGCAGGTTATCAGCATACTGTATATACCTATTAAACATAACTCTTTAATAAAATATACTGTCCTCTGTATTTTTTTGTGATAAAGATGTGTAAGTCCCTGTTCTGGTGTAAGGGATGGGGTGAGGGGATATACTGCCTACCCCCACTAGCCTCATTCTTGGCACACACTAGAATTAACTTTTAAACTTTTTACACACAAAAATCACTCTCAGCTTTATCATACAGCTGGGAGCATCCACTGAACCCCTATACTAGATTCAAGGTACCTGGGCATGTATGTGGGCACCCCTCTTTAGACTAGGGACCCCCTCTACGGTTACAGGAATACATTAACCCCTTCATGCCCATTTACCTTGTCTGGATGATGCTGAGGCAGGAATCCTGGCGGTGAGTCGTAAGAACGTTTTCAGAGTCAGAGTTTGCCCGGAGCAATGTGTTTGGCTGTATCCGAGAATCTCACTCGATTCCTGGATCCAACGTTTGGGGTATCCCCTAACTCCGGAACCCCGATACAGACACATTCTGTGAAGACTTTCTCTGGCAAACCCACCCTAAAATTACAGCCTAGAAATCTCCCGGTCCCAGCACCCCAAGAAAGGCAAAAACACAGAAAAATCGTTCATGTCGCATAATTTGCAAACAGTCACAGCAATACATTTCTGACATCTAGGTCCAAGAGCTGACACTCTAGGACTTCAACACGGATCAGGGGTAACGAAGTGGGCTTATCATTTATTAATGAGCCTAGTTAACCCCTCTTTACCGTCAGGGGATTTTTAAAGTCCAGTCCAAGTCTATTTGATAGTATGTGGGGATATAGGCTAATAGAAAATAAAGTGTAACTTTTTATTCTATTCCCCATACCCAGAGACTTAGGACATGTAAAAGTATAATTTTATTAACATTTGTGGTGTGGTATACAATGTACAGTTGTGCAAGGTACAGTATTATGAGCTGGGACTTTCAGAACCAATGTTCTGAGCGAGCCACTGGGCTACCAACTTGGTGCCAGTGAGTCTGCTCAGACATGAAAGCCACAAGAGGATGCCTGAGGTGTGAAGACCATTTGAGTAGGAGGGAAGGGCTCAAGTACCCACGTCCTGAACTGAATGGAAGTTGTCCAGACTACCATTTGCCCCCACCAGACTTGGAGGAGCCTGACCCAGCGGGTGGCATCTGAATAGCAAGGGACTAGGTGGAGAACGTGCACGTCCCATGGCTGATTCAGAAATAGCTTGCCCGGCTTCGCTCTGATTGGCTGGTAAGTAAGTTCCCACGCTGAGATTGTCTGTAGTATTTTGTGAATGAACTCCAAAATATTGTAAGAATCCTCTCAGCCAATCACCTGTGAGATTCTCAAGCACCAAAACAGCGGCAGGGTTTTTGAATGTGGAAAAAGATGCCTCTAGCAGAGCACCGGCTTCAGAAAAAACAACTCCAAATATTTTCTAAGTCCAGCTTTTTGGGACCAAGTTCTCAATAACGAACGTAGCAGCCACGGCTGGGATTTCAAGCCAATTTTAGTTCCAGTACATTTGGAGCCAAGTCCCGATCAATGAAAAGCAAGTCCTCCGGAGAGAAGGGAGCGGCGGCGTCTGGAACATCATGCCGATTTGGGTTCCAGGACATTTCGGGCTAAGTCCCGGTCAACTAAAGACTCTTGTTTAACATGTCATTTAACTAGGAAAGTCTAGCTTTTTACCCCAGTTCCCAAGTAAATGTGTCTCTTATGTAGTTTGTGTTCCATTGTGTGTAGGCCTTCTCCTGCGAATAAATTTACCATTTATTTCACATTACATGTTTTGCTCAATGTATGATCATGGTAAAAAGGTGTAAATGCCTGGTCTCCCGTGACAGAGGTATATAGTATGCATTGGTGATTTGCATAGGCAGTCAATAGCCTCAAAGTTAGAGAAATCCTTCAGCAATCTTAGTGTAAAAGTTACAGTTTCGATTCCTTCTTCCAAATTTGAAAACCTAATTCTTACAGTTATGGGAATGCATGTCTTTGCAGTAGCTGGTCTAAGTCCTCACTCCTAGCATCATATACTGTTTCCTGAGTATTCCTTCAATGGGCATATCCACGGGATCCTTAAAGGATGAGCCATCCTCCAAGGTGATAGTAGTACTCATAGCTATGGCCGCATCCACCCTCGGAGGCAGACTCCAAACTTGTATCCCTTTTTAACAAGGAAGATATCTTCAAAAATGACTGTCAGAACTGTTCTCCTGTTCAGAGATAACCACTCTGCTGATATTGGGGTCTTTATCATCTTGTGGACAGGAAAGACCCTGCTTGATTTTCTTGGACCCAGGAATGCCTTAACCAAAATGTCTAGTTCCTCCCTAGTGGCTTCTATATTAAGGGTAGTTCTCATGTCTTTCGTGATGCCTCCAAATTAAAAAAAAAAAAATGCCTGTTGCACCATTTTCTTCCTACATTTCTTGAAATTGGGAGCATTGTGAACATCTTAGAAGCTTGTTAATGCCTTCCACGCTGAAGCACGACGGCTTGTCCTACTCCCCCTGGTTAATTGTTCCCATACTTCCAAAAGGTACGCATCCAATTCCGACTCGCACTCAAAACGGATCCCGCTTCTAGATTCTGTTGCCTGCGTCTCTTAACCACAAGGAATGAAGCATTCAAGTTGCTGGAGACAAAAATAAACAAAAATGGATATCCCTCAAGGAGGTCTTAAACCCCAAGAATAGCGCTGCCATCTGCATTATGATTGAGCCACTTGTGCAGAAGCAGGTCAGGGTATCCTGACCTGTTTGGTGGCCCTTGAGAACTGGAGTTGGCCACTGTTTCCACATACAGGCCTGGCACAACTGATGCGCCAGGCAGTAGTTCATTGCAGCCACGTCAATATTCTGGCTTTTAGCTGTGTATTTATTAGGGCGTGCAGCCACTTCGTCTAATAGATTGTTGGGGGGGGGGAGGGGAAAAGAGAGTGGAAGGGGAGAAGAGAAACAGACGCGGTCCTGCCTAAGCCAGGCAACCACCTAAGGAGTGCAGAGTACAGGTCTAGATCGTCCCTACTACACATGCTCCTGATTATTTCTGGGACACTGCACCTCTCCTGCTAAGATGGGCAACACCTAGGTTGTCCACCTCCTGCTGGTAGGAAAAACCTTTAAATACATCGATTCAATCATCTTGTGACCTTACTCCAGCTGGGAGCGACTACCTATTGCTCTACAGTAATGCGCTGTTGGAGACAAGTGAAATAATATTTTTATTGTACATTATGGAGACAGCATGTCCAACTTTTAGTAGGAACAAACAAACCCCTCCACCAGGCAAAATCAGCACCATCATCGGTTCAGCTTCAAATATTAACGAGGATTGTGTGAAGTCACAATCTTCATAGAGATCCAATATTAAAAAGTAAAGCTTTATTACATAAATACTATAACATATATAAAGACAAACTTCATCCCGTGACACCATGAAGACTTCTCTAGAGCTGGCTCAGCCTGTGGTTCAGTCCCGCAATCTTCTCTCTTCTCTGGGCAGCGCTGTGGGCTGATGCTTTCGTCAACGTCTCATGATATTTCTCCAGTGCACTTTTTATATCTACGACCACATCCTGAGGGGAGGCAGGAACAAAAATATCAAACACCTATCAGAAGGAGGGTGACCACAGAACATAACCAGCACCAGGGAACTAGGAGAACCAAGAAGCAGTGAAGAGGGAACAGACAGCCGTGACCTTACCTGGTATTTCTTCTCATCGGACGCCATTATCGCCCGGAGCTGGTCTCGCTCAGTGCGCTTTTGATGGATCTCGTTAGTGACTTGAACCAAGCGGCCATGCACAGCCTGCCTCTTCTCCTGGGTGTGACTGCAGACACTGTGCAGAGACAAGACGCTCAGAATACAGGGGGCCGCAGACCCCGCCCCCCCTCCCCCGAGAAGCTCAGAATACAGGGGAATGGGGGCCGCAGACCCCGCCCCTCCCTCCCCCGAGAAGCTCAGGATACAGGGGAATGGGGGCCGCAGACCCCTCCCCCGAAAAGCTCAGAACACAGGGGAATGGGGCTGCAGACCCCCCCCTTGAGAAGCTCAGAATACAGGGGAATGGGGATGCAGACCCCACCCCCCTCGAGAAGCTCAGAATACAGGGGAATGGGGCTGCAGACCCCGCCCCCCGCTCCCCCGAGAAGCTCAGAATACAGGGGAATGGGGGCCGTAGACCACGCCCCTCCCTCCCCCGAGAAGCTCAGGATACAGGGGAATGGGGGCCGCAGACCCCTCCCCCGAGAAGCTCAGAACACAGGGGAATGGGGCTGCAGACCCCCCCCTTGAGAAGCTCAGAATACAGAGGAATGGGGCTGCAGACCCCCCCCCCCCCCCCTCGAGAAGCTCAGAATACAGAGGAATGGGGATGCAGACCCCACCCCCCTCGAGAAGCTCAGAATACAGGGGAATGGGGCTGCAGATCCCCCCCCCCCCCTCCCGAGAAGCTCAGAATACAGGGGAATGGGGATGCAGACCCCACCCCCCTCGAGAAGCTCAGAATACAGGGGAATGGGGCTGCAGACCCCGCCCCCCCCTCCCCCGAGAAGCTCAGAATACAGGGGAATGGGGGCCATAGACCACGCCCCTCCCTCCCCCGAGAAGCTCAGGATACAGGGGAATGGGGGCCGCAGACCCCTCCCCCGAGAAGCTCAGAACACAGGGGAATGGGGCTGCAGACCCCCCCCTTGAGAAGCTCAGAATACAGAGGAATGGGGCTGCAGACCCCCCCCCCCCCCCTCGAGAAGCTCAGAATACAGAGGAATGGGGATGCAGACCCCACCCCCCTCGAGAAGCTCAGAATACAGGGGAATGGGGCTGCAGATCCCCCCCCCCCTCCCGAGAAGCTCAGAATACAGGGGAATGGGGGCCGCAGACCCCGCGCCCCGAGAGGCTCAGAATACAGGGGGGTATTGGGGGGGGGGGGGGAGAAAAGAGGAGAGAACAAACTGAATGAGACTCCATACAGGAGTTGACACTTACTCCAGGATTTCCTGCTTCTGCTTCTCGAAGTCCTCCTGTTGCTTCGTATTTTTTATTTCCAGCTTCGCCAGCTTCTCTTTCTTCAGGTAAACCGTTCGTTTGAGTTGTGCCTCCTCATTAGAAAGCGACTTCAGCTCCATGTTTCCATTCACAACCTGCTCTTCTTCGTGTTTAATCTGCAGGAGACCAGCAGTCAAAAGAGAGAGACACCAGAGAGAGACACCAGAGAGAGACACCAGAGAGAGACACCAGAGAGAGACACTAGAGAGAGACACTTTATCTCTCCCTCACCCCGACTGTGCCCGCAGGGAGAAACCAGAAACATTGAAACGTTACAAAGCACAAGTAAAAACGAGACAATCACAGGGGGAATGAAGTTCCCACCTCCTCCAGGATCTTGCTGTGCGTCTCCATGTTGGTCTCGATGTACTGCAGTTTCTTGCAGAATCCCTGCACATCCGACTGCCACCGAGACGCCAGGGACACCCTGTCCCGGTAATGATCACACTTATCACTCGTCTCTTGCTGTGAGGACAGAGGACACAATCTCACGTCCACTTCAGTATCGTGCAAAAGCAGCAGACTTTAGAAATGTAATTCAGTCCCAGAGAACGGCTTTTGCGCTAGTGATTTCTCTGGCAGTGAAGAGGTTACAATTAATTGCTAGTAAAAACACACATGCAGCTGAACTCCTTTATCCACATTTAGTGAAGCTACTGCGATCAGGCCTTGAGATAATGACTAAGCCCCTTACACTCTGGGTCAGTCTCACGCGATCACTGGCGCCCAGGGCATTTACCCAGACTGCAAATACTGCGCTTCCATTAGGAGTTTGTATTGGGAGAACCCTCTGAAGACACAGGAGATAACACTATCACAGGGCTAGCTTCAGTCTTTCATAGTTACATAGTAGATGAGGTTGAAAAAAAAAAAAGACATGTTCAACCTATGCTACATTTAGAAAACAGATACTTTATCCTATATCTATACTTACTTATTGATCCAGAGAAAGATAAACAAAAAAACCCACAGTCATATCATCCAATGATATATCTCATAAGGGGAAAATAAATTCCTTCCCGACTCCAAGATTTAATCCCTGGATCAACATCCTTCCCATGTATACTTATTTGGTAAATCCCTGTATACCTTTCCCATCTAAGAAGACATCCAACCTTTTTTTTAACAAATCTATTGTATCTGCCATCACAGTCTCCATGGGTAATGAATTCCACATTTTAACTGCCCTTACAGTAAAGAACCATTTCCCTTGTTGCTGGTGAAATCTCCTTTCCTCCAACCTTAAGGGATGGCCCCGAGTCCTTAGTACTGCCCGTGGGATGAATAGTTCTTTTGAAAGCTCCTTGAATTTATACCGAATATATTTGTATATAGTTATCATATCCCCTCTTAGACGCCTCTTTTCTAATGTAGTCGGTGCAGATAACGCCCATCATATCGTGGTGTCAGTCGGTGCAGATAACGCATTATACCCCGGCTTGTGTCAGTCGGTGCAGATAATGCATCATACCCTGGCTTGTTTCAGTGCAGATAATGCATCATACCCTGGCTTGTGCCAGTCGGTGCAGATAACGCATCATACCCTGGCTTGTGCCAGTCAGTGCAGACAATGCATCATACCCTGGCTTGTGCCAGTCGGTGCAGATAATGCATCATACCCTGGCTTGTGCCAGTCGGTGCAGATAACGCATCAGACCCTGGCTTGTGCCAGTCGGTGCAGATAATGCATCATACCCGGGCTTGTTTCAGTCGGTGCAGATAACGCATCATACCCTGGCTTGTTTCAGTGCAGATAATGCATCATACCCTGGCTTGTGCCAGTCGGTGCAGATAACGCATCATACCCTGGCTTGTGCCAGTCGGTGCAGATAACGCATCATACCCTGGCTTGTTTCAGTGCAGATAATGCATCATACCCTGGCTTGTGCCAGTCGGTGCAGATAACGCATCATACCCTGGCTTGTGCCAGTCAGTGCAGACAATGCATCATACCCTGGCTTGTTTCAGTCGGTGCAGATAATGCATCATACCCTGGCTTGTGCCAGTCGGTGCAGATAATGCATCATACCCGGGCTTGTTTCAGTCGGTGCAGATAACGCATCATACCCTGGCTTGTGCCAGTCGGTGCAGATAACGCATCATACCCTGGCTTGTGCCAGTCGGTGCAGATAACGCATCAGACCCTGGCTTGTTTCAGTCGGTGCAGATAATGCATCATACCCTGGCTTGTTTCAGTCGGTGCAGATAATGCATCATACCCTGGCTTGTGTCAGTCGGTGCAGATAATGCATCATACCCTGGCTTGTGCCAGTCGGTGCAGATAATGCATCATACCCTGGCTTGTTTCAGTCGGTGCAGATAATGCATCATAGCCTGGCTTGTGCCAGTCGGTGCAGATAATGCATCATACCCTGGCTTGTGCCAGTCGGTGCAGATAATGCATCATACCCTGGCTTGTGCCAGTCGGTGCAGATAATGCATCATAGCCTGGCTTGTGCCAGTCGGTGCAGATAATGCATCATACCCTGGCTTGTGCCAGTCAGTGCAGATAATGCATCATACCCTGGCTTGTGCCAGTCGGTGCAGATAATGCATCATAGCCTGGCTTGTGCCAGTCGGTGCAGATAATGCATCATACCCTGGCTTGTGCCAGTTGGTGCAGATAATGCATCATACCCTGGCTTGTTTCAGTCGGTGCAGATAATGCATCATACCCTGGCTTGTGTCAGTCGGTGCAGATAATGCATCATACCCTGGCTTGTGTCAGTCGGTGCAGATAACGCATCATACCCTGGCTTGTGCCAGTCGGTGCAGATAACGCATCATACCCTGGCTTGTGCCAGTCGGTGCAGATAATGTATCATACCCTGGCTTGTGCCAGTCGGTGCAGATAACGCATCATACCCTGGCTTGTGCCAGTCAGTCGGTGCAGATAATGCATCATACCCTGGCTTGTTTCAGTCGGTGCAGATAATGCATCATACCCTGGCTTGTTTCAGTGCAGATAATGCATCATACCCTGGCTTGTTTCAGTGCAGATAATGCATCATACCCTGGCTTGTGTCAGTCGGTGCAGATAATGCATTATACCCTGGCTTGTGCCAGTTGGTGCAGATAATGCATCATACCCTGGCTTGTGCCAGTCGGTGCAGATAACGCATCATACCCTGGCTTGTGCCAGTCAGTGCAGACAATGCATCATACCCTGGCTTGTTTCAGTCGGTGCAGATAATGCATCATACCCTGGCTTGTGCCAGTCGGTGCAGATAACGCATCAGACCCTGGCTTGTTTCAGTCGGTGCAGATAATGCATCATACCCTGGCTTGTGCCAGTCGGTGCAGATAATGCATCATACCCGGGCTTGTTTCAGTCGGTGCAGATAACGCATCATACCCTGGCTTGTTTCAGTGCAGATAATGCATCATACCCTGGCTTGTGCCAGTCGGTGCAGATAACGCATCATACCCTGGCTTGTGCCAGTCGGTGCAGATAACGCATCATACCCTGGCTTGTTTCAGTGCAGATAATGCATCATACCCTGGCTTGTGCCAGTCGGTGCAGATAACGCATCATACCCTGGCTTGTGCCAGTCAGTGCAGACAATGCATCATACCCTGGCTTGTTTCAGTCGGTGCAGATAATGCATCATACCCTGGCTTGTGCCAGTCGGTGCAGATAATGCATCATACCCGGGCTTGTTTCAGTCGGTGCAGATAACGCATCATACCCTGGCTTGTGCCAGTCGGTGCAGATAACGCATCATACCCTGGCTTGTGCCAGTCGGTGCAGATAACGCATCAGACCCTGGCTTGTTTCAGTCGGTGCAGATAATGCATCATACCCTGGCTTGTTTCAGTCGGTGCAGATAATGCATCATACCCTGGCTTGTGTCAGTCGGTGCAGATAATGCATCATACCCTGGCTTGTGCCAGTCGGTGCAGATAATGCATCATACCCTGGCTTGTTTCAGTCGGTGCAGATAATGCATCATAGCCTGGCTTGTGCCAGTCGGTGCAGATAATGCATCATACCCTGGCTTGTGCCAGTCGGTGCAGATAATGCATCATACCCTGGCTTGTGCCAGTCGGTGCAGATAATGCATCATAGCCTGGCTTGTGCCAGTCGGTGCAGATAATGCATCATACCCTGGCTTGTGCCAGTCAGTGCAGATAATGCATCATACCCTGGCTTGTGCCAGTCGGTGCAGATAATGCATCATAGCCTGGCTTGTGCCAGTCGGTGCAGATAATGCATCATACCCTGGCTTGTGCCAGTTGGTGCAGATAATGCATCATACCCTGGCTTGTTTCAGTCGGTGCAGATAATGCATCATACCCTGGCTTGTGTCAGTCGGTGCAGATAATGCATCATACCCTGGCTTGTGCCAGTCGGTGCAGATAATGCATCATAGCCTGGCTTGTGCCAGTCGGTGCAGATAATGCATCATACCCTGGCTTGTGCCAGTTGGTGCAGATAATGCATCATACCCTGGCTTGTTTCAGTCGGTGCAGATAATGCATCATACCCTGGCTTGTGTCAGTCGGTGCAGATAATGCATCATACCCTGGCTTGTGTCAGTCGGTGCAGATAACGCATCATACCCTGGCTTGTGCCAGTCGGTGCAGATAACGCATCATACCCTGGCTTGTGCCAGTCGGTGCAGATAATGTATCATACCCTGGCTTGTGCCAGTCGGTGCAGATAACGCATCATACCCTGGCTTGTGCCAGTCAGTCGGTGCAGATAATGCATCATACCCTGGCTTGTTTCAGTCGGTGCAGATAATGCATCATACCCTGGCTTGTTTCAGTGCAGATAATGCATCATACCCTGGCTTGTTTCAGTGCAGATAATGCATCATACCCTGGCTTGTGCCAGTCGGTGCAGATAACGCATCATACCCTGGCTTGTGCCAGTCGGTGCAGATAACGCATCATACCCTGGCTTGTGCCAGTCAGTGCAGACAATGCATCATACCCTGGCTTGTTTCAGTCGGTGCAGATAATGCATCATACCCTGGCTTGTGCCAGTCGGTGCAGATAACGCATCAGACCCTGGCTTGTTTCAGTCGGTGCAGATAATGCATCATACCCTGGCTTGTGCCAGTCGGTGCAGATAATGCATCATACCCGGGCTTGTTTCAGTCGGTGCAGATAACGCATCATACCCTGGCTTGTTTCAGTGCAGATAATGCATCATACCCTGGCTTGTGCCAGTCGGTGCAGATAACGCATCATACCCTGGCTTGTGCCAGTCGGTGCAGATAACGCATCATACCCTGGCTTGTTTCAGTGCAGATAATGCATCATACCCTGGCTTGTGCCAGTCGGTGCAGATAATGCATCATACCCTGGCTTGTGCCAGTCGGTGCAGATAATGCATCATACCCGGGCTTGTTTCAGTCGGTGCAGATAACGCATCATACCCTGGCTTGTGCCAGTCGGTGCAGATAACGCATCATACCCTGGCTTGTGCCAGTCGGTGCAGATAACGCATCAGACCCTGGCTTGTTTCAGTCGGTGCAGATAATGCATCATACCCTGGCTTGTTTCAGTCGGTGCAGATAATGCATCATACCCTGGCTTGTGTCAGTCGGTGCAGATAATGCATCATACCCTGGCTTGTGCCAGTCGGTGCAGATAATGCATCATACCCTGGCTTGTTTCAGTCGGTGCAGATAATGCATCATAGCCTGGCTTGTGCCAGTCGGTGCAGATAATGCATCATACCCTGGCTTGTGCCAGTCGGTGCAGATAATGCATCATACCCTGGCTTGTGCCAGTCGGTGCAGATAATGCATCATAGCCTGGCTTGTGCCAGTCGGTGCAGATAATGCATCATACCCTGGCTTGTGCCAGTCAGTGCAGATAATGCATCATACCCTGGCTTGTGCCAGTCGGTGCAGATAATGCATCATAGCCTGGCTTGTGCCAGTCGGTGCAGATAATGCATCATACCCTGGCTTGTGCCAGTTGGTGCAGATAATGCATCATACCCTGGCTTGTTTCAGTCGGTGCAGATAATGCATCATACCCTGGCTTGTGTCAGTCGGTGCAGATAATGCATCATACCCTGGCTTGTGTCAGTCGGTGCAGATAACGCATCATACCCTGGCTTGTGCCAGTCGGTGCAGATAACGCATCATACCCTGGCTTGTGCCAGTCGGTGCAGATAATGTATCATACCCTGGCTTGTGCCAGTCGGTGCAGATAACGCATCATACCCTGGCTTGTGCCAGTCAGTCGGTGCAGATAATGCATCATACCCTGGCTTGTTTCAGTCGGTGCAGATAATGCATCATACCCGGGCTTGTGTCAGTCGGTGCAGATAATGCATCATACCCTGGCTTGTGTCAGTCGGTGCAGATAATGCATCATACCCTGGCTTGTGTCAGTCGGTGCAGATAATGCATCGTACCCTGGCTTGTGTCAGTGCAGATAATGCATCATACCCTGGATTGTTTCAGTGCAGATAATGCATCATACCCTGGCTTGTTTCAGTGCAGATAATGCATAATACCCTGGCTTGTTTCAGTGCAGATAATGCATCATACCCTGGCTTGTTTCAGTGCAGATAATGCATCATACCCTGGCTTGTGCCAATCGGTGCAGATAATGCATCATACCCTGGCTTGTGCCAGTCGGTGCAGATAACGCATCATACCCTGGCTTGTGCCAGTCGGTGCAGACAATGCATCATACCCTGGCTTGTTTCAGTGCAGATAATTCATCATACCCTGGCTTGTGCCAGTCGGTGCAGAAAATGCATCATACCCTTGCTTGTGCCAGTCGGTGCAGACAATGCATCATACCCTGGCTTGTTTCAGTGCAGATAACGCATCATACCCTGGCTTGTGCCAGTCGGTGCAGATAATGCATCATACCCTGGCTTGTGCCAGTCGGTGCAGATAATGCATCATACCCTGGCTTGTTTCAGTCGGTGCAGATAATGCATCATACCCTGGCTTGTGCCAGTCGGTGCAGATAATGCATCATACCCTGGCTTGTGTCAGTCGGTGCAGATAATGCATCATACCCTGGCTTGTGTCAGTCGGTGCAGATAATGCATCGTACCCTGGCTTGTGTCAGTCGGTGCAGATAATGCATCGTACCCTGGCTTGTTTCAGTCGGTGCAGATAATGTATCACACCCTGGCTTGTTTCCGTCGGTGCAGAAAATGCATCATACCCTGGCTTGTGCCAGTCGGTGCAGATAATGCATCATACCCTGGCTTGTGCCAGTCGGTGCAGATAACGCATCATACCCTGGCTTGTGCCAGTCGGTGCAGATAACGCATCATACCCTGGCTTGTGCCAGTCGGTGCAGATAACGCATCAGACCCTGGCTTGTTTCAGTCGGTGCAGATAATGCATCATACCCTGGCTTGTGCCAGTCGGTGCAGATAACGCATCATACCCTGGCTTGTTTCAGTCGGTGCAGATAACGCATCATACCCTGGCTTGTGCCAGTCGGTGCAGATAACGCATCATACCCTGGCTTGTGCCAGTCGGTGCAGATAATGCATCATACCCTGGCTTGTTTCAGTCGGTGCAGATAATGCATCATACCCTGGCTTGTGCCAGTCGGTGCAGATAATGCATCATACCCTGGCTTGTTTCAGTCGGTGCAGATAATGCATCATACCCTGGCTTGTGCCAGTCGGTGCAGATAATGCATCATACCCTAGCTTGTGCCAGTCGGTGCAGATAATGCATCATACCCTGGCTTGTGCCAGTCGGTGCAGATAATGCATCATACCCTGGCTTGTGCCAGTCGGTGCAGATAATGCATCATACCCTGGCTTGTTTCAGTCGGTGCAGATAATGCATCATACCCGGGCTTGTGCCAGTCGGTGCAGATAATGTATCACACCCTGGCTTGTTTCCGTCGGTGCAGAAAATGCATCATACCCTGGCTTGTGTCAGTCGGTGCAGATAATGCATCATACCCTGGCTTGTTTCAGTCGGTGCAGATAACGCATCATACCCTGGCTTGTGTCAGTGCAGATAACGCATCATACCCTGGCTTGTTTCAGTCAGTGCAGATAATGCATCATACCCTGGCTTGTGCCAGTCGGTGCAGATAACGCATCATACCCGGGCTTGTTTCAGTCGGTGCAGATAACGCATCATACCCTGGCTTGTGTCAGTGCAGATAACGCATCATACCCTGGCTTGTTTCAGTCAGTGCAGATAATGCATCATACCCTGGCTTGTGCCAGTCGGTGCAGATAACGCATCATACCCGGGCTTGTTTCAGTCGGTGCAGATAATGCATCATACCCGGGCTTGTGTCAGTCGGTGCAGATAATGCATCATACCCGGGCTTGTGTCAGTAGGTGCAGATAATGCATCATACCCTGGCTTGTGTCAGTAGGTGCAGATAATGTATCATACCCTGGCTTGTTTCAGTCGGTGCAGATAACGCATCATACCCTGGCTTGTGTCAGTGCAGATAACGCATCATACCCTGGCTTGTTTCAGTCGGTGCAGATAACGCATCATACCCTGGCTTGTGTCAGTGCAGATAACGCATCATACCCTGGCTTGTTTCAGTCAGTGCAGATAATGCATCATACCCTGGCTTGTGCCAGTCGGTGCAGATAACGCATCATACCCGGGCTTGTTTCAGTCGGTGCAGATAACGCATCATACCCTGGCTTGTGTCAGTGCAGATAACGCATCATACCCTGGCTTGTTTCAGTCAGTGCAGATAATGCATCATACCCTGGCTTGTGCCAGTCGGTGCAGATAACGCATCATACCCGGGCTTGTTTCAGTCGGTGCAGATAATGCATCATACCCGGGCTTGTGTCAGTCGCTGCAGAAAATGCATCATACCCGGGCTTGTGTCAGTAGGTGCAGATAATGCATCATACCCTGGCTTGTGTCAGTAGGTGCAGATAATGTATCATACCCTGGCTTGTGCCAGTCGGTGCAGATAATGCATCATACCCTGGCTTGTGTCAGTAGGTGCAGATAATGCATCATACCCTGGCTTGTTTCAGTCGGTGCAGATAATGCATCATACCCTGGCTTGTGTCAGTCGGTGCAGATAATGCATCATACCCTGGCTTGTGTCAGTAGGTGCAGATAATGCATCATACCCTGGCTTGTGTCAGTAGGTGCAGATAATGCATCATACCCTGGCTTGTGTCAGTCGGTGCAGATAATGCATCATACCCTGGCTTGTGTCAGTAGGTGCAGATAATGCATCATACCCTGGCTTGTGTCAGTCGGTGCAGATAATGCATCATACCCTGGCTTGTGCCAGTCGGTGCAGATAATGCATCATACCCTGGCTTGTGTCATTAGGTGCAGATAATGCATCATACCCTGGCTGGTGTCAGTCGGTGCAGATAATGCATCATACCCTGGCTTGTGTCAGTCGGTGCAGATAATGCATCATACCCTGGCTTGTGCCAGTCGGTGCAGATAATGCATCATACCCTGGCTTGTGCCAGTCGGTGCAGATAATGTATCATGCCCTGGCTTGTGCCAGTCGGTGCAGATAATGCATCATACCCTGGCTTGTGTCAGTAGGTGCAGATAATGCATCATACCCTGGCTTGTGCCAGTCGGTGCAGATAATGTATCATACCCTGGCTTGTGCCAGTCGGTGCAGATAATGTATCATACCCTGGCTTGTGTCAGTAGGTGCAGATAATGCATCATACCCTGGCTTGTGTCAGTAGGTGCAGATAATGCATCATACCCTGGCTTGTGTCAGTCAGTGCAGATAATGCATCATACCCTGGCTGGTGTCAGTCGGTGCAGATAACGCATCATACCCTGGCTTGTTTCAGTCGGTGCAGATAATGCATCATACCCTGGCTTGTGCCAGTCGGTGCAGATAATGCATCATACCCTGGCTTGTGTCAGTCGGTGCAGATAACGCATCATACCCTGGCTTGTGTCAGTCGGTGCAGATAACGCATCATACCCTGGCTTGTGCCAGTCGGTGCAGACAATGCATCATACCCTGGCTTGTGTCAGTAGGTGCAGATAATGCATCATACCCTGGCTTGTGCCAGTCGGTGCAGATAATGTATCACACCCTGGCTTGTGTCAGTCGGTGCAGATAATGCATCATACCCTGGCTTGTGTCAGTAGGTGCAGATAATGCATCATACCCTGGCTTGTGCCAGTCGGTGCAGATAATGCATCATACCCTGGCTTGTGTCATTAGGTGCAGATAATGCATCATACCCTGGCTTGTGTCATTAGGTGCAGATAATGCATCATACCCTGGCTTGTGCCAGTCGGTGCAGATAATGCATCATACCCTGGCTTGTGTCAGTCGGTGCAGATAATGCATCATACCCTGGCTTGTGTCAGTAGGTGCAGATAATGCATCATACCCTGGCTTGTGTCATTAGGTGCAGATAATGCATCATACCCTGGCTGGTGTCAGTCGGTGCAGATAATGCATCATACCCTGGCTTGTGCCAGTCGGTGCAGATAATGTATCATACCTTGGCTTGTGTCAGTAGGTGCAGATAATGCATCATACCCTGGCTTGTGTCAGTAGGTGCAGATAATGCATCATACCCTGGCTTGTGCCAGTCGGTGCAGATAATGTATCATACCCTGGCTTGTGTCAGTCGGTGCAGATAATGCATCATACCCTGGCTTGTGTCAGTAGGTGCAGATAATGCATCATACCCTGGCTTGTGTCAGTAGGTGCAGATAATGCATCATACCCTGGCTTGTGTCAGTAGGTGCAGATAATGCATCATACCCTGGCTTGTGCCAGTCGGTGCAGATAATGTATCATACCCTGGCTTGTGTCAGTCGGTGCAGATAATGCATCATACCCTGGCTTGTGTCAGTAGGTGCAGATAATGCATCATACCCTGGCTGGTGTCAGTCGGTGCAGATAATGCATCATACCCTGGCTTGTGTCAGTCAGTGCAGATAATGCATCATACCCTGGCTTGTGTCAGTCAGTGCAGATAATGCATCATACCCTGGCTTGTGCCAGTCTGTGCAGATAATGCATCATACCCTGGCTTGTTTCAGTCGGTGCAGATAATGCATCATACCCTGGCTTGTGCCAGTCGGTGCAGATAACGCATCATAAACTGGCTTGTTTCAGTCGGTGCAGATAACGCATCAAACCCTGGCTTGTTTCAGTCAGTGCAGATAATGCATCATACCCTGGCTTGTGCCAGTTGGTGCAGATAACGCATCATACCCTGGCTTGTGCCAGTCGGTGCAGATAACGCATCATACCCTGGCTTGTTTCAGTCGGTGCAGATAACGCATCAAACCCTGGCTTGTTTCAGTCGGTGCAGATAATGCATCATACCCTGGCTTGTGCCAGTTGGTGCAGATAACGCATCATACCCTGGCTTGTTTCAGCCGGTGCAGATAATGCATCATACCCGGGCTTGTTTCAGCCGGTGCAGATAATGCATCATACCCGGGCTTGTTTCAGTCGGTGCAGATAATGCATCATACCCTGGCTTGTTTCAGTCGGTGCAGGGTTTCCTTCATACTTTTCATCTTGCTCTTATGCCGCTCTGGAGATTCCACGATTAGCGATTTCATGCGCGCCTGTTCCTCCTTCATATTGGCGGTCACTAGTTTTAGCCGGCTCTGTGACCAAAAGAAATTACGTCAGTTAAGAAGGACAAAAGCCAGAACGCTACGTACCAACCTCTCACAAATTTAATGTTTCTCAAAGTAAAACAGGAAAAAGGTTGCTTTGTAAAATGGTAAGCAAGGAAAGCAAAGTCTAAAATGTTGGATAGGGAGCAGGCGCATGCGCGGTGACTGAGCGTGGTTGTGTAACCCGACAGCTCTGACCTCCGCTCCACAGATAACGGATATAAAACCTTCCATTTTACAGCAATCAGTTTAAAAACAACATCAGAGACATTAAGACACAAGGATGTCTAAGAAGCCAAATAAAACCCAGAGGAAGAAGGGGCTACCTGAATATTTCAGGGGATCTAGAACAAGTGCTGCGGCTGCAGAAATGGCGACGATCTCCAACACAGGCTCTGAAGCAGAAGACGAAGGAGAAGGAGGAGATGGCGAGGGTCAGGAACTACTCCCAGTAAGGAGATGTGACTTCAAAAGACTATATGCTGACCTGAAGATGCTTCAAGCAGAAATAAAGGAATGAAAAAAAAAAAAAAAAAAAAAAGTGGTCAGTGGTCTGGGGGAGAGGACAGGAAAAATAGAGACAGCTAGATCTCACAATAAAAGCAACCAAAAGAAATGAAAAGAAAACAGGGGACCTACAACAACAAATTAATGAAATTAGAGAGCGACAGGAGGATGCAGAAAATAGGGACGGGCAAAACAATATCAGAATTAGAGGCATCCCTGAAGCAATCGCAGACTGAGGATTTTGTATCTAGATGGATGGAAAGCCTTTTTCCGGACTATCCAAAGAATAAGCTGGAAATGGATAGATGCCACAGAGCCATGCGAGCTAGACCACTGACTTCAGAACAGCCCAGAGATATCATAGTGTGGCTGCACTATTACAGCACCAGAGAGGCTGTTTTACAAAAAACAAGAGCTTTGCCTTCGGTGGAGTTTTAAGGTGTGCGCCTAGCTATATACCAAGACATTTCCTCGACCACGCTAGCGAGGCGGAGGAGCCTAATGCCAATAACGAAAGTGCTGCGGGACAAAGCCATAATGGCTTTAATGGCGTATCGATGGACCTTTCCATTCGGGCTCATGGTGATCCGAAATGGGAAAGATATATCCATGAGGAAGCCAGAAGAAGGTACAGCATTTTTGCTCAAATTGGGACTAAAAGAGAACACCAACAATGAAGCAGATGAGGCAGCGGCGCCAGATACTACCTGGAGATCAGTTGGAAGCCCGCAGACTCCAAGATCAGATAAAGGATGAATTAATAAAGGTGGACATCTTTGTTAGAAAAAGTTACATTAAAGTTACCAAATTTAACAGTTTATCGGTTGCACAGTTACCTGTTGATATACCAAGAAAATTCCCTACCAGACAAAACAAAAATCCCCCACAGCGGTAGACTGTCCAATGGCAAAAGGGATGTCTAGCCCCCCATGTGACATGTTCTGGGCCCCCTCATCTCGTGGCTGGAACATGGCGGCCGATGTAAAATGGCGATAGCATGCTGGCACACGAAGAGTCAAGCTGAAATGCAAAGTACCGGAAGAGAAGATCAAGCGAGGAGGGCGGGAGAACCTGCTTACGTCTGGTACAGAGTTGTAATCCAAGATGGCGGCGAACGGATATACGTCATCAAGAAAAGGAAGCCGAGCGGCGGCCATCTTGTGGAGGGCGGAAGTAGCGGACCGACAGTGGATGCGTCACAGAAGAGCGCCAGACACAGCAAATCTCCAAATGGAGCAGAGCGCAGACGGGACTACAGGCGGAGACAAGCGGACGCAAGCAGGCCCAGCAGCCAGGACATAAAGAAGCTGCTTGATAATTTATTTAGAGAAGGCCCCAAATAGAATGCAAGCTTAGAGGATAGGGTATTCGGAAATGATGATGAAAATAAGAAAAGATGGGAGGTAGAGGTAGGGTTAAGGAAGTAGAAGGGAACAGGATATTTTAAGAAAGTGAGACTAAGAGCAAAGGCACAGAAAGATCGAAGATGGAATCAAGCAAGTTAGAAAGACTAAGTATGTAACATAAGAGGGCGGGAGGAGTTGAAGAACGGAGAAAGGAAAAGTTATAGTCCGGTTTAAGGGAAGGGAAGATAGTGAGGTAGCAGAGAGAAGGGGGAAGTGTATATAGAGGGTAAAGTAGGTTGAGAGATAAGATGGTTATAATGGAGGCTGAGAAGAAAAGAAGGAATACGGAAAGTATAGTACATACAGGTAGGGAGAAGCAAAGAAGGGAGTAAGAAAAAGATAGACAGAAGGACACTGGGAAGTTAAACAGAGAAAGAGATAAAGAGCATAGTGAAAGTTAGTAGAGGGAAGCGAGAGAGATAGAGAAGAATAAAAAGAAAACGTAAGATCAAAGATAAAGAGGGTTCTGAGGACAATACAACGGGAAAGTTAGGCTAGACAGATGAACAAAAAACAGTGAGCAGACAAGCGATGAGAAGATAGGTAAGATAGTAATAACGCCCAAGACAGATAGAATAGGAGAAGAAAACAAGGAGAGTATAAGACCAAAAAGAGCCAGTTCAAGAGTCGCAGTCAGATAGGAAAATATAGGTAATAAGAAGGTAATAACGCCAGTAAGAGAGAGGAGAGGGGAGGGGAGGGGACCGACACAGATGGGGGGATATAAGTGATAGACAAGGACGCTCCCACGCCTTAGTGGGAGTGCATAAAGACAGGCCTGCGTAAGGGGTTAATTCCAACTCCGCAACAAGGGAGTTAGGCGACAACAGGTTAAAAACAATCGTTGAAGAAGGTTTTATTCATAGGCAAGTATAGGGGCGGGCGAGGGGTAAGGGTGAGAGGTCCTGCCACGGAGCCCGTATGTGCCGTTGGTCGGAGGAGACGGGGAGATACCCCCGGAACGCCGACAAAGTCCATTGGTCTGAGGGGACTAAAAAGGGAGGAGTTAGATCCACCCCTGATAGTCCGCGACCAAGGGCGAGGAACCTAGAGCCGAGGCACTTGCTCCCCGGCACTGAGGGCAATATGTTTGTGTGTTTAATGTGGTTGTCTTTATGTTTTGTACCCAGCCCCTCTATGTGTCAACCTTCCCCCCAGCCGACCCTGGCTCCCAGCAGAATGGAGATGAGAAGATCAGGGCGAACGGAAAAAAGAGACGGCAGCACAAGCACCCAGCTCGACTTTGAAGCACGGCAGATGACATGTACATATGAGTAATGAAATAGTGATTATTACACATAATGTAAAGGGATTCAACAGCCCGATTAAGAGGAGAATTGCATTCAGAGACTACGGCCGTAAGAAGGCAGGTATTATCCTCCTACAGGAAACACATTTCTCCAGACAAAATCACCCAAAATACACGGACAAAAACTTTAGGACATTCTATCTGGCCCCAGCAGCAGTAAAGAAAAGGGGAGTGGCCATCCTGATCCATAACAGACTGGCGCTTCAAGTTGACAAAATATACACAGACGCCGACGGCAGATACCTTATTCTGACAGGAACACTACAGGCTCAGGCGCTTACGCTGGCTTCCATCTATGCCCCATGTGAGCAAGCTCCGGAATTTTTTAAGGCCTTTTTCACCAAACTACAAAAAAGTAGAGAGCGGCAATATTATCCTCGCGGGAGACTTGAATCGCGCATTAGACCTACACTTAGATAGATACACAAGAACTAACCAAACCCATAGACAAGACGTACTAACATTGGTCCAAGGATTAAGGTACTGTCAGATTGTAGACATCAGGAGAGAACAACATCCAGGAATACACCTTTTTTTTCGCACCCACATAACAGATACAGTAGAATAGACTACTTCCTAGTGTCAAATAGAATGGTTCCAGTGGTCTCCCATACAGGGATCTACGACATTCCTTGGTCGGACCACGCACCGGTAGAGCTGCGGTGCAATCTAAGCTCAATAGACAGACCCGAACTGGAAAATTAATGAGCTTTTGCTGAAAAATCCAGCAACAGAAGAGGAGATTGGGGAATATTTCAGGATAAATGAGGGTAGTGCATCAACACACGCCACTTTATGGGAGGCCCATAAGGCTACCCTCAGGGGAATTCTGATGAATTTGGCGGCTAGACGAAAAAGAGAGTCAGATTAAAAAAGCTGCAGGAGAGATTGGCTCAGCTCACTGCCCTTCACAAAGAAAACACGCAGGAGGATACTCTGAAGGAGCTGACACCAAAATTAAGCTTAATCTAGTGCTATCCTCCCAGGCCGAAAAGGAGTTGTCTTGGTCCAAGCGCAAGTTTTACGACAAAGCCAACAAGCCAGATACTCTACTTGCCAATAAGCTACGAAACAAGCTTCCAAATTACCAAATTTCATCTATTCGTACACAAGGAGGGGACCTTACCTCCAGCCCTAAAGGGATCGTGGCCGAATTTAAACGATACTACGAGACTCTTTATAATGGAGATAAGATTAACCACTCAAAAAAAACCAGAAGTGGGTCTGAAGGCTTTCCTAAAGGAGGCACAATTACCCAAATTGAGCAGAGAGGAAAGATTAATATTACAAGAGGATTTCAAGATGGAGGAGCTAGTTGAGGTAATAAAGACACTCAAGCCAGCCAAAGCCCCGGGCCCAGATGGCTTTTCAAATCTATACTATAAAAAAATTATTAAGATCCTAGCTCCTCATCTACTGAAATTATTTAATGAAGTACTCGCGGGGGCCTCCTTTCCGGCACAGATGCTCCAGGCGTCTATCTCTCTGATTCATAAACCTGGCAAGGACCCGGTGGACTGTAAGAGTTACCGGCCCATTTCCCCGATTAACACGGATATAAAAAAAAAAATCTAAACTATTAGCCAACAGGGTGGGTAATGTCCTTCCCAGGTTGATCCACCAGATCAAGTAGGGTTCATCGGAGGCAGACAGGCGGCAGACAATACCAGAAGAATAATAGATTTGATTGATTTGGCCAAAAAGCAAAAGATCACGTCAATGGTATGGAGTCTGGACGCAGAGAAAGCCTTCGACCGCATAGACTGGCCTTACCCAAGAGACTCTAGGAGCATTTGGCTTCGGAGGACGCCTGCTTAGCGCAATCTTAGCATTATATAAAGGGACCCACGGCGAAAGTAAGGCATCAGGGGTTCCCATCTGAACAATTCAGTATCCATAGCGGGACGAGGTAGGGATGCCCCCTGTCACCACTATTATTCGCCCTCTGTATAGAGTCCCTGGCAACCCACATTAGATTAGGTCCAGATATTGCAGGTATAATAGTAAAAGACCAGGAACATAAGATTGCGATGTATGCAGATGACATAATCCTGACGTTATCAAAACCTCTTACCTCTCTGCCCAATGCCTTCGAGATCCTAGGAAAATTCAACCAAATTTCGGGGTTTAAAATAAATTAGACTAAATCAGAAGCCCTCAATATCAATCCTCCAAAGCAAGTAGAAAAAATTAATAGATCTGAACTTTTAAATGGCAAACCTCCGCTATCAAATATTTAGGGGTATATCTCACCAATGATTATAATTCCCTATATAAAGCTAATTATCCTAAATTACTCAAGACACAGAGGATCTCAGGGTATGGGCGGGATACGGTATCTCCTGGTTCGGAAGAATTCATAGTATAAAAATGAATCTCCTCCCAAGAATCCTCTATTTGTTTCAAACCCCACCAATACCTATAATTCAAGCTGACATCCTCTCACTGCAGTCACAAATCATACAATTTATTTGGAATAAAAAAAGCCCACGAATTGCGAAAGGCATCCTAAAAAGGCCAACAATGAAGGGGGGCTCAGCGGTACCTTGCTTGTTGGCATATTACAAAGCGGCTCAATTGTGTCAAATTGTCCAGTGGCATTCAGACCCAAAATATACTGGACACCTAACAAGCTCCTATTGAACCCCCAAAATAACCACAACATATATATAAGCATAAGTATGAGTGTCACAGGGGAGTGCTACTGAGCATGGCAATATATATTTAAAACCAGAGACAGCACATAAAACACAGACAGAGCTCAGTTTTAGCACATCCAGTGAAAATCATACACGGTACAGTGCCTAAATATATATGTATAAATATCTATTAAGTAAAATGGTCTTTTAGTTTGACATTTTTGGCCAAAATTGTTGTAAGCCCCTGAGCCAACGTCACGGCAGACCACAATTCAGGGGTCCCTAACGCTAATATAAATTCTTAATAACCTGTGTAATAACAGGAAGAATGATTTATAGTAAATCTGTCAATATTAGTTGCAAACATATATATTTAGGCACTGTACCGTGTATGATTTTCACTGGATGTGCTAAAACTGAGCTTTGTCTGTGTTTTATATTGCCATGCTCAGTAGCACTCCTCTGTGACACTCATATGCTTATATATATGTTGTGGTTATTTTGGGGGTTCAATAGGAGCTTGTTAGGTGTCCAGTATATTTTACAATTCTTGTTCAGCTAGTCCTGGCTGATTGGAGGTTGGCAACCTCCTACTTAATTTAAGCTCACCCCCTCCCACATTTAAATGGTTAAGGGCTCACTTCATAGCATCTTCCACACAGGGGAACTTGTTTGCTTGCAGGATGGTTGTGACATTTCTAATACAGAGTGCTTTTCCTGGTAATGTACAGGTTAATAAAGGCTTCAATCAGACCTAGAACTTTGCAACTAATATTGACAGATTTACTATAAATCATTCTTCCTGTTATTACACAGGTTATTAAGAATTTATATTAGCGTTAGGGACCCCTGAATTGTGGTCTGCCGTGCAGTTGGCTCAGGGGCTTACAACAATTTTGGCCAAAAATGTCAAACTAAAAGACCATTTTACTTAATAGATATTTATACATATATATTTAGGCACTGTACCGTGTATGATTTTCACTGGATGTGCTAAAACTGAGCTTTGTCTGTGTTTTATGTGCTGTCTCTGGTTTTAAGCATTCAGACCCAAACAAGCGGAGATGGGTGGCACTGGAGAAGGAGTGCTGTGCACCAGTAGCGTTGCACCATTTAATTTGGCTTACCAAAAAATGCTGGGATGCAGCAGGAATGCCGCTGCGGACCGTGGCGAACTCGTTGGCGGTATGGGAGTGTGTGAAATTTCGATATCACCTAACCAACAGATACTCCCTGATGACCCCGATACTGGGGAACCCGGACTTCGCTCCAGCAATGTCTATCACTAATTGGGGGCATTGGATACATGCGGGATATACCCGGTTAAAAAGATCTGGGAGGGAAGGAAATATAATCAAAACATTTGAGCAGATCAAAGCAGAAAAAAATATCCCAAATTCTGAATTCTTTAGGTTCCTCCAGATCAGGGCCTTTTATAACAAATTCCCAATCCGCCCAGCAAGGACTAATTTTGAACAGCTGTGCTCCAGAGAGATACGGACAAGAGTGTGATAACATCCATTATATACCCTCTTACCTGTGGGCCGTTTCGCGACAAAAATCAGAACCTGATGACGTCATAACAGAGCGACTCAGTGCCGATCTAAGGGCAAAAGGAAGTACCAAAGGCAGTGTGGCCATCTTGGATGTGGGCAAACATAGAAACACAATAACAAAGCTTTATTGACCATTCCAGCAGAACAAAATACATTGCTGCTAACTGGACAAGCATATATAAACAAATAAAGCTATATTAAACTAAACTAATGCTTAATAAAGGGTACTATTATATCAAGAAAAAACATGAACAAGGTGGATTAAAAAACTAGCTGTGTTACAACTAAGTTATATACAAAAAAAAAGTTAAAAATAAAAACCTCTAGACATGATTAAAAAAATGTGCAAGAAAAGTAAATTTAAAGACATATTACACATATATACTGCAATACACAGATTGTGTACCTAAATCATAGGAACCAGGGAAATACAACCATTATAAAATATGAAGTATTATCCACAAGATACATCAAAGAACAATTTAAGCTTACATATTAGCATAATATTTGCATGATAAGGCATAGGTTCAAAGGTTATAATGATAAGAATATAATGTCCAATATAATGACAATTGTCTTATTTAATCTGTATTACCAACTAATTACACCATAATACGTCTATCATAAAAATGTTTACAAAAAATGTGTTAGTTGCCAGTCAATGTTCAAGCCCATAGGGAAGCGCGTTTGGAGAGTGAAGATCCAATACGCCTCCCTACGGTCCAGAAGGTTGATATGATCACCTCCTCTAGATTTAGAAATAACTGATTCAATCCCCAAAAAGGAAAAATTATTAATTCCTCCCTGACCACATTCAGTGAAATGTTTTGAGACTGGATGATTAGTGTCTCTCAATTTTATGAGCCTTAAATGCTCTAACATCCTGACCTTAAGGGCTCTAGTCGTCCTCCCCACATACCTCTTGCCACAACCACATGTTATTAAATAAATCACAAATTGACTTTTACAATTTATAAAACTGTTAATCTTAAATTCGGCACTGAGTCGCTCTGTTATGACGTCATCAGGTTCTGATTTTTGGCGCGAAACGGCCCACAGGTAAGAGGGTATATAATGGATGTTATCACATTGTGTTTTATCCTTGAAAAAGAACGCTGCGACGTTCGAAATGCATTGGATGGGTCTTTTGCCACATTAAAGTGCCCTTTTAATCATTTTTTTGTCCTGGGTTCTTCCTGCTCCGTTTGTGCTGGTGCGCTTTTTGGTCTCCCTTTTCCCTGTATTGCATTGAGTAGCCTCACAGCCTGCCTGCCTGCCCTACCAGGATGTGAGTACTTGTATATTTTTCAGGGGAACCTGCCAATGAGACTGATGGTGAGTGGGTTGCACCACACACCACCTGTCTTCAAGAGGATAGTACCCATTATATGACACAATAGGTACTATATCAATTGTTAGTACCCTGGTATAGTGGTCTGGCTTATTATCATTTTGAGATATACCTGCATTTGAGCGCTTCAGCTATTTTCCATATTGCAATATATACAGGTTGGAGCCGCACATGCATAGGTTTTTTGGAGCTCAATCTTTGAATTTAAAAGGAAGACCCCTAATTTTTATATTTTTGCTTTTTATACACTTTTATAGTTACTTTTTTGTGGCTTCAGTACCCCCTTTGTGTTCCATTATATTGGTATGGAGGAACCAGGGGATAATATGGATGAATTAGAAGATATTTCAGATACTTATTTTTTTAACACTTGTGATGATACACAGAGAAAAAAACAAGCTTTACGTGTGTTTGATAACATTGTGGATTTGGATACCACTGACATCTCTGATCTCAAAATCCACTTTCAAAAATTGGAAAGTTTATTGATTCATAAGAACCGCTTATGGTGGGACATTATAAGCCTGGAGAACTATGCTAAATGTAAAAGGATCCCAAGAGGACTAAGGGTTAAAAAAGCCCCCTCCTTTGGTTTTCCGGATGTGGATTTTGAAAATAGATGGGTGACAGCCCTCAATGACTGCTCTTTTCGTTTGATGGAGTTAATAGTGTTTCAGAAAATGAAGGAGAAAGATCAGCTTGATATTCAAATCACAGAACTGCAAAAAAAACCTATACAGTTTCAAAGGTTTAAAGGGCTTTAAGGAATTTGATGTTATTCTCTCCAAAACGGTAAAAAATGTGGAATGTGGTATTATGTCTAAAAAACAAAGTAAATATGATCGGGACAGATATGACTATGAAAAGAACCAGGTTTACCATTGGCAGAGGATAAATTCTATTCAGGAAAGATCAAATAACAAAGATAAATCATTCATTCAGTTTAAATCTACTCCCAATAAGTCCATTTTAAAATCTAAGAATGTGGATTATCAGAGTGGCGAATCTGATGTTTCAGATGCAGAATCTGCCTCTACCTCTCATTCTGTATCTTTTGTCAATACATTTGAGAATGATGATCATCGTGGTCGTGGAGCTCCATCTAGGGGGCGAGGGAGGGGTGGACGCACCTTTTGGGGTCAACCACCTAGGTCTGATTCTGGACAGGACCAGTCCCAGGATGCTTTTTCTTATCAAAATGTTAATCAACAGAGACAGCAACAGCAACAACCAAAATCTTTCCCTTTATTTCAAAAGGACACAAGAGAATCAGAAGAGGGAAGAGGGGGGGGAGGAGGAGGGGGCTACAGGTCCGCCTCCAAAAGGAAGAAGTTTTGTATGATATATCTAATGTTATAAATATTTCAGGAACTGCTCTCTCTCTCCTACAGAGTTGTCACTACTGGATAAAGGCCTAAAATTTTCACCATCAATGAACTTTAATTTGTTCGAAACCACTATTGATGTGTATAAATTTGTTTGGAAATTATCCTTGAAAAAGTTTTTTGACAATTTTATTCCAAATGTTACTAGGTCGACCGGAGATGAGGATTTAGATGGGGGGCCATCACACGCTACCGAGAGTGATGTCCCCTCATCCGACTCTGTTCCTCCGGTATCTATTGCTTTACATACATTTAATGATTTTTGTACCCTGCAAGATATGAATGATCTTTTATCTGAACAGACGGTTGATGATGTTAATATTCCTACATTTTCTGAATGGAATTCAGGCCTAAAAAGGAGTTCTGTGTTCTACCCCATTCATGTCAAGGGTCAATTTCTGACTATGTTTGAAAATCTGGTTATAAGAGACCTTCGTCTTCTAGCTCAGGGATTTTCCCTATCCTATATAGATCATGACAATTTGAATCAAAGTGAACGTTTAGCTTTAAAATCTTTGAAAAATAATTCTGCATTGGTCATTAAGAGTGCGGACAAGGGGGGTGCGGTGGTGGTGCAGGGCAGAGACGGTTACATCAGGGAGGCATTACGCCAACTGGATGATGGCCGGTCCTATCGTGTACTATCCGCCGACCCCACATCGCAATTCTTGGAGTTCCTTGTAGAACTGGTTGACTCAGGTGTTATTATGGAAGTTCTGTCGAAGGACGAGGTTAAATTCATTATTCCATCTCATCCCATTATTCCTATCTTCCACCATCTCCCAAAGATCCACAAGACATTGGTCGACCCTCCAGGTCGTCCCATTGTCTCTAGCATTGGATCTTTGGGAGATGGTCTATCAAGATATGTTAATGGTTTTCTTCAGCCATTTGTTAGGAAATTGCCCTCATTTATACGGGACTCTGGTGATCTTCTTGATCAGATCAAAAATGTTAAATGGGGTAATGATTACCTGTGGGTAACACTTGATGTTACCTCTCTGTATTCTGTTATACAACATGACCATGGTTTGGCAGCGGTCCGCCAATTTATTGAGATACCAGAAATATCAATTTTTCAATCGGCTTTTATTTTGGACGCTATACACTTTTTACTCACGCACAACTTTTTCACATTTAATGGTAAGTTTTATTTGCAACTTATTGGCACTGCTATGGGTACAAGTTTTGCTCCTTCTTTTGCGAACTTATTTATGGGATGGTGGGAAGCACTTTTTATTTATTCAAGCACTAATTTATTTCATCAAAATATTGTTTTTTATAAAAGATTTGTGGACGACCTAATTATTATTTGGAGGGGGGATGTCACTACACTTCACACTTTTGTATCTTATCTTAATAATAATCTTTATAATCTAAGATTTACATTAAATTTTCATTTCCATCACATTGAATTTCTGGATCTACAATTATTTGTAGACATAGACAAAAAAATCCAAACGGATGTTTATAGGAAGCAAAATGCCAGGAACACCTTTCTTAGGGCGGACAGCTGCCACCCATCCCATGTCATAAAGGCCATACCAAGGGGACAGTTCCTCAGACTGAGAAGGAATTGTTCCACTATGAGTGGTTTCCTTTCTCAGTCTGAGGAACTTACAAGGAGATTTTTGGAAAGGGGATACCCCAAATCACATTATCAATTGCATTTGAAAATGCATTACATACAGAGAGAGCATCATTGTTGCCCACACATCCAATTGGAGATTCTCGCCTTGCTAACAATGTTAAGACAATTGGTATTAAACAGGACTCACATGGACTGACAGAATTAAAAAACAAATGTCCTCTTTTTATTTCACAATTTAGTAAACAAAGTGGAAAGTAAACAAAGTGGAAAAGTAAACTCCTTATAAAGTAAACAAAGTGGATTCTGGTCCTACTTTTGTATATCGTAGAACGAGAACAATTGGATCTCATGTTTCACCAAGTGAACTCAAATCTTCTGGTCTCAAAAAACCTTTTATCACTAGGGGTTCCTTCAAATGTGGCTCTTGTAGTGCATGTAAACACATGAAGCCTGCCAAAAGTTTTTTCCAGTTTGCCTTGCCACTGCCACATGGTGTGAATATATTACCAAATAAGGAATTTAAGATTAACAGTTTTATAAATTGTAAAAGTCAATTTGTGATTTATTTAATAACATGTGGTTGTGGCAAGAGGTATGTGGGGAGGACGACTAGAGCCCTTAAGGTCAGGATGTTAGAGCATTTAAGGCTCATAAAATTGAGAGACACTAATCATCCAGTCTCAAAACATTTCACTGAATGTGGTCAGGGAGGAATTAATAATTTTTCCTTTTTGGGGATTGAATCAGTTATTTCTAAATCTAGAGGAGGTGATCATATCAACCTTCTGGACCGTAGGGAGGCGTATTGGATCTTCACTCTCCAAACGCGCTTCCCTATGGGCTTGAACATTGACTGGCAACTAACACATTTTTTGTAAACATTTTTATGATAGACGTATTATGGTGTAATTAGTTGGTAATACAGATTAAATAAGACAATTGTCATTATATTGGACATTATATTCTTATCATTATAACCTTTGAACCTATGCCTTATCATGCAAATATTATGCTAATATGTAAGCTTAAATTGTTCTTTGATGTATCTTGTGGATAATACTTCATATTTTATAATGGTTGTATTTCCCTGGTTCCTATGATTTAGGTACACAATCTGTGTATTGCAGTATATATGTGTAATATGTCTTTAAATTTACTTTTCTTGCACATTTTTTTAATCATGTCTAGAGGTTTTTATTTTTAACTTTTTTTTTGTATATAACTTAGTTGTAACACAGCTAGTTTTTTAATCCACCTTGTTCATGTTTTTTCTTGATATAATAGTACCCTTTATTAAGCATTAGTATAGTTTAATATAGCTTTATTTGTTTATATATGCTTGTCCAGTTAGCAGCAATGTATTTTGTTCTGCTGGAATGGTCAATAAAGCTTTGTTATTGTGTTCCTATGTTTGCCCACATCCAAGATGGCCACACTGCCTTTGGTACTTCCTTTTGCCCTTAGATCGGCACTGAGTCGCTCTGTTATGACGTCATCAGGTTCTGATTTTTGTCGCGAAACGGCCCACAGGTAAGAGGGTATATAATGGATGTTATCACATTGTGTTTTATCCTTGAAAAAGAACGCTGCGACGTTCGAAATGCATTGGATGGGTCTTTTGCCACATTAAAGTGCCCTTTTAATCATTTTTTTGTCCTGGGTTCTTCCTGCTCCGTTTGTGCTGGTGCGCTTTTTGGTCTCCCTTTTCCCTGTATTGCATTGAGTAGCTGCACAGCCTGCATGCCTGCCCTACCAGGATGTGAGTACTTGTATATTTTTCAGGGGAACCTGCCAATGAGACTGATGGTGAGTGGGTTGCACCACACACCACCTGTCTTCAGGAGGATAGTACCCATTATATGACACAATAGGTACTATATCAATTGTTAGTACCCTGGTATAGTGGTCTGGCTTATTATCATTTTGAGATATACCTGCATTTGAGCGCTTCAGCTATTTTCCATCCTTACAGAACTATGCAGCTTCTAGACAACTCCTCCTTGTTTCTGCAATCAGCATCCCCTGCTCCTGCAATCACTGCAGCCTGGATGCCTCCTGTGCTCCGTCATTGGAGAAATTCCCTCACACCCCTGTCCTTTGATTGGCTACCCGCCCTTCTTATACTGGGCTCTCCCATTTCCTGATTGCTGAACATAGACTCAATTAATTGTGCTTGCCACAGCACCTCTGTTTGGCCTGCCTTGGCATAGCTCCCAGTTTCTGGCAGACTTCACCGCGCTGAAGCAGTTACATTGAAACCCTCAGTGTTTCTTGTCCTGTCTGCAGTCCCAGTTCCCAGTAACCTTCCAGTGGCCTCCACCACTCTCAGCTGTACCCGGCTATGGAGAGCTGTTCTGTGCTGAAGCTCTGGATCCTCTGTGCTATTCCTTCTGCAATCTTCCTGCTTCCAGTAGCATCCACTACTCACAGCTGTACCGGGCTAAGGGGAGCTGTTCTGTGCTGAAGCATTGGATCTCCAGTTCCTGTTTTTTGCTCTCTATGCTGAAGCGGCGCATTTCCTGCTCTACGCTGAAGCAGCGTAGTTCCAGTTTCCGTCTCTCTACGCTGAAGCGATAGTTCCAGTTCCTGCTCTACGCTGAAGCGACTTCAATTTTGTTTTCCTGATGATTACCTCAGCTCATGACCGCGAACTCCGCTCCTGTGCCGCCTGCCCTGACCCTGGCTTGTCTACCGATCACCCTACCTTCTCCAGTCCTGACCCGGCTATGTAATTCGCAACCCAGATCCGGCTTCGTGGTCTAATGTCGGTGTATATCTATCCCCACCTCAGCCCCGCGGTCCGGTCCAGGTTTGTGGTGAGCATAACCGTTACACATGCGTGTGGGGGTGCCCAGAGACTTTGTTTCGTTCCGTGGACACTTTCATTTTGTTTTCCCATCCCAGTACGTGTATATTGACTGTAATTGTGAAGTATTGTGTGTTTGTCTTAAAAGGAAATAAATTACAATTTATTTTACCCTCCTTGTCCTGCTCAGTCCAGAATCGCGGTATTAATTTGTTGGTAAGACCTGGGCTACCGTGACAGGGGGGAAAACACACTGAAATACCCGTCGGTAAAATGTCCCATTTCCCAGTCTCTTCACATCCTCTTTAATCCATCGTGAAATTGCTGCCGAAGCAGCCTGCCCATTATTGGGACCTACAAGGAGAACAGATTGTTGCAAGGATTTCCTAAATCTCTTTTTTGCACGTAGGCATTCAGAGCCCTAATTGCATCTAGAGGGGGCCATTTTTTTCTCTCCCGGTAAGCAGATTCAATGAGACGCTGAAGGAGCCATATTACAAGAGAGAAAGCCTGCTCAGTTTTACATGAGAAGATTGCGTACTGCAGGGGTGCAATCAGGGAACCTTGCCGTTCCTCGTGGAGACTTGCCATAGTATTCCCCAAGTGATGCACGCAAACACCACAAGTACCGGGGCAGGCGCAGTGCAAGGCGTGCGTGTGAAGAAGCGCGGAGATATAACATGAACGCTCAAGGAAGATCCTGATGGAAAAGGTGATAAAAGCTTGGAGCTCAAATGAACGCCATGAAACCGTGTAAGCCACTCAACTCGAAGGTGAATGATCCTTGGTCTGATCTGGAACGCGCTTTAATAAATCTAACAACCGGAGCAACCTGCTGATTGGAGAAGACGGCCCCAATGTTGCTACTTGTGCCGCTAAGGATACTGGTTTCAGCCCTCGAGCAAATCTACGATCTGCCGAATCGAAGCATCAGAAGCTTCTAGTCGTCTCTACCACCATATGGAGAAGTGTCTCCCACACATTCTTTACGTGACCTTTTTGTAGCGCATGTGTCACCGACACGTCCCGTTTTACCGCAGATGCCATAAGATACATCCATGGATGACCCCAATTTTTACTTCAGAAAACGTCCACGGGCTTCATACATACCAAGGGACACCGGTTTTGACCAATATAATTAGACCAATCATTGGTTTTTCGGTTAAAAATGCTTTTATAAATTGTAAAAAATAAAACACTTAAAAAAGGTCTATTTGTGGCAAATTCCACCCACAGCGCCCCGGTGCCAGCAAACCGAGAGAGGACCAGCGCCCCGGTGCCAGCAAACCGAGAGAGGACCAGCGCCCCGGTGCCAGCAAACCGAGAGAGGACCAGCGCCCGGACACGTCAAGAACTCAAACATGTGAAGTTTAAATAAAGATCCCTTTGCATGTGTTACATATACAGTATCTCATTGCATTACAACATGCCACACTCACCTCCCAGTCTATGCGTCCTTTCTATTTATTAGCTTACATTCAACTAACACGGAGCACAGAAAGTCACATAGCGGGTGTACGCAACCCAGCGAGGATAATCAGGAGACCCCCGGAACAGGCCTGTGCACCTATCCCTTCTCAGCAGGAAGAACGTACATTAGCAGACAAACCCTCATTACAGAGTGCAGGCAGTGCCATTACCCACAAGGGGCATTTATCGGGCAACTCGTCCCGTTACACAGGGGGCATTCATCGGGTAACTCGTCCTGTTACACAGGGTAATAATCTCAGGAAGCAGGGGGCATTCATCGGGTAACTCGTCCTGTTACACAGGGTAATAATCTCAGGAAGCAGGGGGCATTCATCGGGTAACTCACCAGCCTCTTGTTCTTCTCAGCTAGTTGGGCTTTTTGCTGTGCTGTCTTCTCCTGTAATACACCCTGAGAAGGGAAGAAAAACGCAAATCAGACGAGTCCCCAAATAGTCAGGAATATGCACAGGATGGAGTTACGTGGCACCGCCACGGGAACGTGCGACTACAGGTGGGCACACCGCTAACAGCGCCTACACTTTGATTTATATCACCGGAGGAGCTGGTGACGGGAGGGGGTAACCAGGCTAAGCCTGCTGGTTACCCCTGAACCCGTAGGGTCCCTGGTACCTCCATAAGCCGGGGACCCGGGATAATACATGCAGGTAAATAAAATGGCCCTGTTTTTCCCCCATTTCATGTTCCCTTAGCCCTAGAACTGTGACATTTCTTGTGTCAGTTTTAGGGGGGATATTTGGGTGGAAATACAATTATTTTGGTTGCAGGAGTTGGGGGGGGGGGACAACGTTGCTGGTAGTCATTTAATTCTCCGGTACGCAGGGCGAATTACACCGGGGCTTCCTTGTGTCCCCCAGACTCCTGGATTTCGAGCCCAAATATCCCCAAGTTATTTACCTTATAAGTATAAGGTCCCCCAAAGTATATTCTGTAAAAGTGCACTTTATATGGTGTTTTACGTTTACTGTAAGGTTCTATACAGACAGCCCAGGCATATGGTTAAGGTGCCAGCTAGTCTGCGTAGAGTCCATAGATGGAGGACTCGGGATGTTGTGAGGTGTCGGGTGCTAAGTGGACGGGACAGGGAGGAGTACAGGGTCTGGAGAACAGAGACCCCCTGGGGGGAAACCTTCTGGTCTGCTGGACGCAGTGGCGCCTGCCCAGTGGGAGGCAATGGGCTGGCTAAGGAAAAGATGGCGATCGTAGGTGCTTTTCCAATTGGCCAGAACATATGTCCCGCCCACGGGGTGTCCCGAGCTGGTTCAACACACCCCCTGCCTCTGACCTCATCAGCCAGGTGAGCCCTGCTCTGATTGGCTGCTGAGAATAATCCCACGCTCTGAGTGGCTGAAAGGCTCTGTCCATGTTAAAACATAGGGCATAGTAGT
This sequence comes from Ascaphus truei, assembly GCF_040206685.1. Taxonomy (NCBI): domain Eukaryota; kingdom Metazoa; phylum Chordata; class Amphibia; order Anura; family Ascaphidae; genus Ascaphus; species Ascaphus truei. The sequence continues at coordinate 548,864,290 of NC_134483.1, forward strand.
CTCTAAAAGGGGCTGCTGCAGATCAGAGCTCTCCCTCTCTCAGTCTTTTCAGACTTATAGTCAGTCTTGGGACTGGTCCAGTGAAGCGCCGGTAAGGTTTCCCAGGGGCATTGCGGTGCCAGGGTCTCCTAGCCAAGCTGAGGACTGGTTCTGAGGAGTGAAGTTACCTGTTATTCCAGCTCCGTGGAATGAACAAGGTCAGCCTTTGCTGAAGCAGGCGCCTTGCACCTAGGAAAGCCTAGTATTTACCCCCAGACCCCAGTAAGTGTGTATATTCTCTGTACTTTGTATTTCTGTGCGTTTCCGAGGTCTTAGCCAAATAAACCTCATTTTATTTCATTACCGTGTTTTGCCTATTTACCGATCCCTTAAATATAAATGGTGTTAAAAGTCCTGGGCAACCGTGACAGAGCTGTAATCAGATGTGTTTTAAGAACTTCATTTATCAGCATAAGGGTACGAATATATACAACAGCGGAGAATAAAAGTCCTTTTCTAGAAAGGATAAAAGCAGCAAGAGAAGGACCTGTGCCTCTGGATTCGGGTCACTCACATCTTGTGCTTGGTATTCCTGCCCTATTAGCTGCTGCAGGCTGTGGATGTCGGAAGAAAGAGCTTTGAACTCGGCTTGCTGCTCAGGGGGAACGGTCCTGTAACCAAGAGACGCGTCGGGTTTGCAGTGATTCGCTCCGTGCAGACAGGATTTATTCTAAGACTGGCACCAAATTGGGGAGAGGTGGGATTGGGGGGTTACTGCAGGTCGCCGGTGACCGGTTAGGGAACAGTTTGTAACAAATTTATTGGGTAGCTCAAAGTATCATGATCACCCTCCTAATGTCGCTTGATATCGTTTGTCTGGGTAACGCCTGTCCCCCCACCCGCTGGGTAACTTCAGGTCAGCACCACACATCACTTGGGAAACACCCCCCATCTCCCGTCACAGACCCGCCGGGTAAATGCAGGTCAGGCCCGCACACACCCCCGGGACACGCCCCCCCCATCTCCCGTCACAGACCCGCTGGGTAACTGCAAGTCAGGCCCGCACACCCCCCCGGGACACGCCCCCCCCCATCTCCCGTCACAGACCCGCTGTGTAACTGCAAGTCAGGCCCGCACACACCCCCGGGACATGCCCCCCCCCATCTCCCGTCACAGACCCGCCGGGTAACTGCAAGTCAGGCCCGCACACCCCCCCCGGGACACCCCCCCATCTCCCGTCACAGACCCGCCGGGTAACTGCAAGTCAGGCCCGCACACACCCCCCGGGACACGCCCCCATCTCCCGTCACAGACCCGCCGGGTAACTGCAAGTCAGGCCCGCACACCCCCCCGGGACACGCCCCCCCCCATCTCCCGTCACAGACCCGCCGGGTAACTGCAAGTCAGGCCCGCACACACCCCCCGGGACACGCCCCCATCTCCCGTCACAGACCCGCCGGGTAACTGCAAGTCAGGCCCGCACACCCCCCCGGGACACGCCCCCCCCCCATCTCCCGTCACAGACCCGCCGGGTAACTGCAAGTCAGGCCCGCACACACCCCCGGACACGCCCCCATCTCCCGTCACAGACCCGCTGGGTAACTCCGGGTCAGGCCCGCACACCCCCCCGGGACACGCCCCCCCCATCTCCCGTCACAGACCCGCCGGGTAACTGCAAGTCAGGCCCGCACACCCCCCCGGGACACGCCCCCCCCATCTCCCGTCACAGACCCGCCGGGTAACTGCAAGTCAGGCCCGCACACCCCCCCGGGACACGCCCTCCCCCCCATCTCCCGTCACAGACCCGCCGGGTAACTGCAAGTCAGGCCCGCACACCCCCCCGGGACACGCCCTCCCCCCCATCTCCCGTCACAGACCCGCCGGGTAACTGCAAGTCAGGCCCGCACACCCCCCCGGGACACGCCCCCCCCCCCATCTCCCGTCACAGACCTGCCGGGTAACTGCAAGTCAGGCCCGCACACCACCCCGGGACACGCCCCCCCCCATCTCCCATCACAGACCCGACCCGCTGGGTAACTGCAAGTCAGGCCCGCACACCCCCCGGGACACGCCCCCATCTCCCGTCACAGACCCGACCCGCTGGGTAACTCCGGGTCAGGCCCGCACACCCCCCGGGACACGCCCCCATCTCCCGTCACAGACCCGCTGGGTAACTCCGGGTCAGGCCCGCACACCCCCTGGGACACGCCCCCCCCCCCCCATCTCCCGTCACAGACCCGCTGGGTAACTCCGGGTCAGGCCCGCACACCCCCCGGGACACGCCCCCATCTCCCGTCACAGACCCGCTGGGTAACTCCGGGTAAGGCCCGCACACCCCCCGGGACACGCCCCCATCTCCCGTCACAGACCCGCTGGGTAAATGCAGGTCAGGCCCGCACACCCCCCGGGACACCCCCCCCCCCCCCATGTCCCGTCAGACCCGCTGGGTAACTGCAAGTCAGGCCCGCACACCCCCCGGGACACCCCCCCCCCCCATCTCCCGTCACAGACCCGCTGGGTAACTGCAAGTCAGGCCCGCACACCCCCCGGGACACGCCCCCCATCTCCCGTCACAGACCCGCTGGGTAACTCCGGGTCAGGCCCGCACACACCCCCGAGACACGCCCCCATCTCCCGTCACAGACCCGCCTGGTAACTGCAAGTCAGGCCCGCACACCCCCCAGGACACGCCCCCCCCCCATCTCCCGTCACAGACCCGCTGGGTAACTGCAAGTCAGGCCCGCACACCCCCCGGGACACCCCCCCCGCCCCCCATCTCCCGTCACAGACCCGCTGGGTAACTGCAAGTCAGGCCCGCACACCCCCCGGGACACCCCCCCCCCATCTCCCGTCACAGACCCGCTGGGTAACTCCGGGTCAGGCCCGCACACCCCCCGGGACACGCCCCCATCTCCCATCACAGACCCGCCGGGTAACTGCAAGTCAGGCCCGCACACCCCCCGGGACACGCCCCCCCCCCCCCCATCTCCCGTCACAGACCCGCTGGGTAACTGCAAGTCAGGCCCGCACACCCCCCGGGACACCCCCCCCCCCCCATCTCCCGTCACAGACCCGCTGGGTAACTCCGGGTCAGGCCCGCACACCCCCCGGGACACCCCACCCCCCCATCTCCCGTCACAGACCCGCTGGGTAACTCCGGGTCAGGCCCGCACACCCCCCGGGACACGCCCCCCCCCCCCATCTCCCATCACAGACCCGCTGGGTAACTCCGGGTCAGGCCCGCACACCCCCCGGGACACGCCCCCCCCCCATCTCCCGTCACAGACCCGCCGGGTAACTGCAAGTCAGGCCCGCACACCCCCCGGGACACGCCCCCCCCCCCTCCCATCTCCCGTCACAGACCCGCTGGGTAACTCCGGGTCAGGCCCGCACACCCCCCGGGACACGCCCCCCCCCCATCTCCCGTCACAGACCCGCCGGGTAACTGCAAGTCAGGCCCGCACACCCCCCGGGACACGCCCCCCCCCCCCCCCCATCTCCCGTCACAGACCCGCTGGGTAACTCCGGGTCATCACCGCAAATCCCAGAGGAAACTTACATGAGTTTCTTGATCTTTGTTTCCGCTTCCAGATTCCCTTTCTGCAGCTGCTGAATGTTCCCCATAGCTAATCTCTGAGGGGAGAGGGAAACACACCATCTCAAAACCAAGGGCAGGGGCAGTTACAGTCAGAGAGAAAGGTCAGAGAGAAAGGTCAGAGAGAAAGGTCAGAGAGAAAGGTCAGAGAGAGAGAGAGAGAGAGAGAGAGAGAGAGAGAGAGAGGTCAAAGAGAGGTCAGAGAGAGAGAGAGAGAGAGAGAGAGAGAGGTCAGAGAGAGGTCAGAGAGAGAGAGAGAGAGGTCAGAGAGAGGTCAGAGAGAGGTCAGAGAGAGAGAGAGAGAGAGAGAGAGAGAGAGAGAGAGGTCAGAGAGAGAGAGAGAGAGAGAGGTCAGAGAGAGAGAGAGAGAGAGAGAGAGGTCAGAGAGAGAGAGATTTCATTCAGAATGGCAACATCTGGAAAAACTACTTCGAGGACCTTTACCAAGAAATCCCAGAAGAAAACCTGACGCAAGAACAAAAACAAATCCTCACCAAACAAACATCACTGGAGAACACTATAAAAGATAACCAAAACCCCCTGGACATACCAATCACAATCCAGGAAATAAAAGAAAAAATACAACTAATAAAAACCAAGAAAGCCAGCGGACCAGATGGCATTCTACAAGAGATGCTGAAGTATAGCAATCCATCTATACAAGAAGCAATACTGAAAATGTTCAACCTGGTCCTCACTACTGGCTACTTCCCTGAACTGTGGAACGAAGGACTGATAACCCCTATCCACAAGAAAGGAGACAGGATGGACCCATCCAATTACAGAGGAATCTGTGTCAGCAGCACCCTGGGGAAACTGTTCAACAGCATCTTGAACAGCAGAATCCTCACCTTCCTGACAGAGCAGAGTGTACTGAGTAAGAGCCAGACAGGCTTCCTGCCAAACCACCGCACCACGGATCACATCTATACCCTACACAGCCTGATCAATAAACACGTCCACAACACCAACAAGGGCAACATCTTAGCTTGCTTTGTGGACTTCAAAAAAGCCTTCGACTCCATCTGGCATCCAGGCCTATTGCTGAAAATACTAGAGAGCGGAATAGGGGGTAGAACATACGACACGATCAAAAGTATGTACTCTGAAAACAAATGCTTTGTAAAAGTAAATAACAAAAGGACAGACTTCTTCCATCAAGGCCGTGGAGTTAGACAGGGCTGCAGCCTGAGTCCCACACTGTTTAACATCTACATCAATGAGCTCGCAGCAGCCCTAGAATCCTCCTCAGCACCTGGGCTCAACTTGGCTGGAACTGAGATTAAGTCTCTACTATACGCAGACGACCTGCTCTTGCTGTCTCCAACAGAACAAGGCCTCCAACAGAAACTGGCAATACTAGAAAAATTCAGCCAGACCTGGGCACTCTCTGTGAACCTAGAAAAAAACAGAATAATGGTATTTCAAAAAAAATCAAAAAAACATCCAACCATATCTCAATTCACACTGGACGACAATGCACTGAAACAGACAACGAGCTACACATACCTTGGTCTGACAATCAGCTCATCGGGGAAATTCAACCTGGCCATAAATACACTGAAGGAGAAGGCCCGCAGAGCATTTTATGCAATAAGGAAACAGATGTACCACCTCAAACCACCAATAAGAATCTGGGAGAAAATATTCAACAGCATCATCACACCCATCCTTCTGTATGGCAGCGAGGTGTGGGGCCCTGTAACATACCCAGACTCCACAAAATGGGATACCAGCCCAACAGAAATACTGCATCTGGAATTCTGCAAATACCTTCTCCAAGTACACAGGAGTACATGAAACAATGCACGCCGGGCTGAGCTGGGCCGCTTTCCTCTGCTGCTCACGGTACAGAAGAGAGCACTGACATTCTGGGCTCACCTAAACACCAGCCATCCACAGTCTTACTGCTACAGAGCAATGCAAAGTCAGGACCTCCTCACTAGACCCTGTGCCATCAAACAACTTGTCCTCTCACTCCAAGGACAAAACCCCACACAGATTAACAACCTGCCGAAAAAAGAAATCAACTCAATCGCCAACGAAATGAAGAAGCAGTATGTGACAAGATGGGAAAATGATATCCAACGCTCAAAGAAGCTGGAGACCTACCACAGCCTAAAGAGAGAATACACTCTGGCACCCTACCTACTGAAGGTAAAAGACCCAAAACAGAGACAGACCCTGAGCCAGTACAGAATAAGTGCCCACAGCCTAGAAATTGAAACAGGCAGGCACAGACAAAACTGGAAGCCCCGGGAGATGAGACTGTGCCAAAGATGTGAACTAGGTGAGGTAGAAGATGAAACTCACTTCCTGTTGCGCTGCACACAATACTCTGAAGTGAGGAGTGCACACCTAGAGAGGCTAGCTGCTGTTGTCCAGAACTTTGATAATACAGAGGAGAACCGAAAAGTGGCGATCCTCCTGGGAGAAGATGAAACCACAGCAGAACTAGCTGCACATTATATCAGCACCTGCCACAAGCTGAGAGACGTACATTAACCCCCACAACCCTATGTTAAACTGTTACCCATATGTCCTGCAATCTTTGTACCCTATCCCTGGTGTTCGTGTGGCTGTTGTCCCCCACCCCCTACTGTTCACGCTTTGGCAATACTGAAATGCTCTTTCGTCATGCCAATAAAGCTGATTTGATTTGATTTGATTTGATTTTGTGTTCCCACTTAGTGGTACAGAGCATGTTTGTTCTCTGGGGGGTGATATAAGACACAGCACTGCCTAAAGTTAGAAGTTCAGTTCCTGTTGTTGTGCTGCCAGTTCAGTGAGAGGCACGTGAAGGTTTGCAACAATGTTGCAGGTCTCTTGCTAGCTGTGAGTCAGTGAGCATACGCAGAGTTAGAGCAGCTCAAGAGAGAGAGACAAAGCAGCTCAGGAGAGGAGATTACAGCAGCCAGAGAAGCTGGGGAATCTCTTTGAGAGTAAAGGCGGAAAGCAGCACTATTAGGGAGAAGGGACTTTCCTAAGGGAGTGCTGCACAGAGATGAGTGGCTGAGCTGTTATCTGTGAGGGGCAGCTTGCCCATACCACCATGCAAATAAAGATGCCCTTGTTAAAGATACCTCCACTGGGTGAGTGTGAAGTTACTCAGCAGTGGATGGCACCACCAAGAAGGAGTTCCTCACCAGGACCATCTCCCTGCGGAAGCACAGATCCTGATGAGGTGGAGGCGCTGCACATGAAGTAAGTTGGACTCACACCCACTACCTCAGCTACCTGTCCTGATGACATCCCCTAATAACACCAAGCGGGAGACTCAAGAGTCCTGTTACTTGCAGGTGCACCACCACACACGACCTTGTAATGGGGACTGGTTAGACTACACGGGCCAATATGAGATTGGGTGGGTCAGACCAGAGGTATACACCCGTTACAATTGGAGGCGCTGCTGAGATACCTGTCAACAGGACAGGCTTTTGCTAGGCACACATTAGGAAACAGGGAAAGTGTCTGCTGCCACTTTGTGCTGCGTGGGACGGAGCCAGGGGTAGTCAGGGAGATGCTGGAGCTGCATGCCGCAAAGACGCCTTGGGATCCGTTAGGGGTTAGTGAGTCTGGAGCCGGGGGCTATTGCTGTTCTAGTCACCTTGAGGTAGCGCTAGCGGGGGACGCCTGAAGGGGTAAACTGGTAACTGAGGGCAGGAATTCTGGAAGGGTCCGCACTAGGCTAGCCAACAGTAGGTAGACGCCCAAAGTACTGCATGGAAGAGCCAGAGTACTCTAGTCTCCATTCCAGATCACTTGACCAAGGAGCACAGACTGGAGGAAAGCGTTACAGTAGACACAGAAAGAGTGAGCCTAGCCTGAGGTAGTGCAAACACGAGTCAGATCTACATTAGGTACACAAGGTGGTGCACAAGGCATTTTATTGCATCGGTGTGGCAGCTGCCCCGTAGAGAGGAGCTCCATGTGCGATAACAGAAATTATAACAGAGAAAAGAATGGCGACCGCAAGAATGGAGGCTCTCTCAAGCAGTGAGTCACACCAAAGATGGCGGCTCCCGCCAAGTCGGGAGAGCACCAGGACTGTGCAAGAAATTGTTGCAGAGTATTGTCCGGGTTGGGTGTGGGTGCGAAAACCTGAACCCCGCCCCTGCACTGTGAGTAGTTCAGCACAGAGTCAGAACCACTCCTTGGTAGAAAGTGCCCCTCCTCTAGAGAGAACCGTCAGAATGGAGGATCTGCAGAGCGCAGAAGGTCCAGGAAGGCGGGTAAACGAGGAACATGCACATGACCTGTGCGTGGAAGAAGAACAAGCTACAGAAGAGACTTCTGTGAGCCTGTTGGAGACTGGCGTGACAGCCGTGGCTGCGCCGGGTTTGTCCTGTCTATGCTCTCGGGAAAGTACCCTCGAGACTAGTGAGGACGACAGTGTTGCTAGATGGGAGGAACGAAATGGACTTTGTTATCAGTCAATATACAAATAGCCAAACGCTACCTCAAATGCGATGAAGAAAGACAGTACTAACCAAAATGGCGGTTCCCGCGTTCCCGGGACACCGCGTGGGCCAGCTGCAGAAAGTCTTGCAACTTTGCAGCTTGCTAATTGTTGGCCAGGATTGACGCCAACGAGAAAACTCCACCCTGTTGGGGAGTTTGGCGCGAAAGCTGGAGCCGCGCCCTCAGGGACTATGACTCACTCTGCCCCTGTGCTAGGTCAGCCTACAAGTCTACGAGACCCTCCTCTAGAGTCCACCAGGGGGAGTGCACACATTGAACTGCCAGTAGCAACTTCTGTTCCCCCTAAGAAAGAAACAGAATGCAGCAAACCACAACCTCAGCTATCAGGGGCATGGCGGGCCAAAGGAGTGACTTACCCCTTTCTTTTGTGCCCGTGTATACATAAAAGGAGGAAGGGTGATAGGATCTTTGCCAGTTATTCATTGCCTAACGGATTCCGGGAAGTATCCAATGACGGAATCACCAGCTTGAGGTGTGAGGACTCTGATTGTGTATCTCTGGGAAAAGAACTTGTTTGGGGAGCTACTTTCTTTGCAAAAGGAGCAAACCATCTTGTGTCTAGCTGTTATCTGCCTAAGCGTGAGGAGTTCCAAGCTCCGATGACAGAGACGGCTCCAGATCCGGTTCCAAAACCGGAACCCCAGATGATGGAACCATTCCTGACGGAATCAACGAAGGGTAAGGTGACTGCCCAGGGAGAAGGGGGATCGCTACCACTGGTACCGGCGGAGCAGGACCGCTTCAGGCCGATGGCCCCCAGCGAATGCGAAGCGCCCCGACGCTGTTCCCCTGCGGAGATGTCCCTATCCCCATCCTGTACTACTGAAGACAGTAGTCAACCAGCTGTGGTGATGCGCCAGCCGGCGGACCACACAAGTGAAGCTGAAGATAAAGAGACATTTATCCCATCGGCTGCGGACCCTGATGTAGGCTTGTGTGCCCTACAACAGCCAGTCCGGCCTACCACAGAGGAACCCATCGCAAGCCAGCGGAGTGGTGAGGAACCTCCTAATCCCCCACAGGCGCCGGTGGTGGCAACGCCGGAGAAAGGCCTAGCCCAGGCCCGAGCAGAGCGGAGAACAGAACCATCACTTCCGGCGGCGGATGTCGTTCTGGAGGAAGAGGTTCCGGTTGGGAACCCAACGCAAGATGGCGGCGAGTCCAGCGAGATGGCCGTGTCCTCTCGGCCAAGCAGCTGTACCCGGTTGCCTGGGTCCGAGAAGAGCCAGCAGGCCCTGCGGAAGCCTGGGAGTAAGGAGGCGAGTGAACCAGAGTGCCAGTCCGATGGTACCGGGCAAGGTAGCGAGATGTTGCGGGTCGTAGCCCCGCGTATGCCGGCGGTGTTTCCCTATGCCCAACCCCAGGCCATAGTTAAAACCCCTGCCCCTGTCACTTTTTCCTATGGGTCCCAGTCTAGCCAAGGGTTGTCTGGGGAGTCCCGAGCCACTTTTGAAGAATGGACTGGGGAAAATCTGGACTGGGGTGACTGTTTTGTCTCCGATGAGGGGTCGGGGAGGGAAATGTCTATGCAACGAATGTTATACTGCACTAATGATGACAATCGTACTGTTATGGTGGGATGTGATTCTAAGAGCCTTGGGTCAAATTTTGGGTCTCCAGGAACATTGGGAGTTTCATCTGGGGATTTGGGTAATGTTGCTCATATGGTGCCTATTGCCCGGAGAGCCCCCTATGTGCCCTCACTGTCAGGAAGAGTTGGTAGGGATCGCCAAAAGTGGTTACTTTATTTTCACCATCCATGGGAGGGAGAAAGTAAGTTCGAAATGGGTTCCACTGATGAAGAGGAAGGATCAGCGAAAGAAAATTGGGATCCTGGCGGGTTAGACGAGAAGTGGTGTAGTCAAGAGGGGATAGTCTACATCTCCAGGAGATGCCTGAGGGAGGTGTATGGGCATGATCCTCTCAGTCCACTAGCATCCAAGCCAGAGTTATGGGCTGATTGTGGGTGTACAGTATGTCCCCTAGAGTGTTACAGCATTGCTGCTCTAAGCCCAGTGGACCATGCTGTGCGCAAGCCACCTTAAGAGGGTATGGTAGTACCAGTAATGGATACTCCAGCATGGAGTAATCCTAGTTCTTACACATCTAAAGTTAGGATGTATCTGTTATTGTGTTATGAAAAGATATGTACTGTAATGTGTTGTTATGTTTTGCAGTGCTACCTGAAGGAAGGTTCCGCAAATTTAGGTCCCAGCCGGGACATTGGGGTTCCACCAGGGGGAGAATGTAGCCATGTCTAAGATTGGTGTACATATCTCTTTCTCATGCTGGCAGTAAACCTGGTAAGTATGCAGGAATGCCAGTAGTTATCATGGAGGTTTGCCCTCACACCCTGGTGAGGTGTCATATGTCCCCAAAGGAAGTGACAACATGCAGTGTGTTCCCACTTAGTGGTACAGAGCATGTTTGTTCTCTGGGGGGTGATATAAGACACAGCACTGCCTAAAGTTAGAAGTTCAGTTCCTGTTGTTGTGCTGCCAGTTCAGTGAGAGGCACGTGAAGGTTTGCAACAATGTTGCAGGTCTCTTGCTAGCTGTGAGTCAGTGAGCATACGCAGAGTTAGAGCAGCTCAAGAGAGAGAGACAAAGCAGCTCAGGAGAGGAGATTACAGCAGCCAGAGAAGCTGGGGAATCTCTTTGAGAGTAAAGGTGGAAAGCAGCACTATTAGGGAGAAGGGACTTTCCTAAGGGAGTGCTGCACAGAGATGAGTGGCTGAGCTGTTATCTGTGAGGGGCAGCTTGCCCATACCACCATGCAAATAAAGATGCCCTTGTTAAAGATACCTCCACTGGGTGAGTGTGAAGTTACTCAGCAGTGGATGGCACCACCAAGAAAGAGTTCCTCACCAGGACCATCTCCCTGCGGAAGCACAGATCCTGATGAGGTGGAGGCGCTGCACATGAAGTAAGTTGGACTCGCACCCACTACCTCAGCTACCTGTCCTGATGACATCCCCTAATAACACCAAGCGGGAGACTCAAGAGTCCTGTTACTTGCAGGTGCACCACCACACACGACCTTGTAATGGGGACTGGTTAGACTACACGGGCCAATATGAGATTGGGTGGGTCAGACCAGAGGGATACACCCGTTACAGTTACAAAAGTAGAATAAGTGGTTAAAAAGTCACAATATGTCAAGTTGGAAATGGGTGCAATAATATGTCACAAAAACAGATGTTACTCAATGCAATCTTACACTATCATACAGTAAGTACAAAGTATCTCAATCGAATCTGTACACACACAAACACACACACATACACACACACACTGTGCAATGTCTTTATACATAATATACAGTATAACCCCTGTTCATTTAATGTTACCATGTATCTGTCATCATAACTGTGCCCAGGACACAGAGGAAAACGAGAGGTAACTCTCAATGCCTTACTTCCTGGGAAAGCATTTTATACAGAAATAAATAAAGCTAAATAATAAAGCAAAACTATTTTCTTCAGTGTCCTCACGTGGTTTAGGTTGGCCAGCTCCGCTATGTACAATTCACAGTGAGCCTTATTTAGACAGTCAGGCCAGCCTGGACGGTCCTTTTGTGTATTTAGCCCAAAGTGGGCTGAGTGGACAGATACTGCGGTGGGATTATCACCATCTCCAGGTCGGGGATTGGCCGGAGTGAGATTCCCTGCTTTGTTCATCCTCAATTTGTGTCAGATTATACTCCCGCTTGTTACCTGCAGGAAGAGGAAAGAGGGGGTGACTTCATTTCCCAATAAAACCCTCACACACAGCCCATAGAAACTGTAGGGAGGAATTATGGGTGACCGGGGAGCTCACCCTTCTGCCTCTGAACGGGCGCCATAGTAAGGATTGGTATAGATGTAGGTAGTAAGCATTATTACCCCATTAGCAGAGTAATGCAAGAACATGTGTGGTACATAACGTGCACTAAGGAGAACGCAAACATTATTGTGGTAATAACACGGTAGTGTTAACGCAGCACAACCATGATTAATAATACCTGTAACTTCTGTAATGGCTTTTGATTAACCTCGCAGAGGAGTACAATATATCACATATCACTGTAGAGGGAGAGGGGGTTTGGCCCGGTATTAAAGGGGTTGCACCCCATATGGCTACCCCCTGACCTCACCAGGGAGGCAAGGGGTTAACTGGACTGCGGTCTTCTGCTCTGAAAATGCAGACTCCATCTGCTATGCTAATAGGTCATGAAGGGCAGCCGGATGATTGAGCATAAGCACTGTGATCAAAAGTTAACTGCCCTGATTGTTTACACTAGGAACCAAGAACTAATCAACAGACTCTGCCACTCTAATTGTTACCTGAGGGCGGAGAGCATCAAACTGGTGTAGTTTGTAAGTGGTATATCTACACCTACAAACAATGAAGCACCGACCAGATACTTCATTTGGCAGACTGGATGTCGTCCCTGATTTAATTATGGGGCTACAGAAATAAGACCCTCAGAGTCCCAGTACACATGGCCTAATTAGCTGGGGGGCATGGGTTAATCTGTGTCTCCACGTTAGGGATTGGATACAGATAATTGTTCACCAATTGTCTGTATTCAATGTTAAGAATAGGGTTACACAGGTATATAAACTGTGTCAACCCTACAGTTTTTAGTTGTGCTTCTGATTCCACCTGGAATGTCACCGGATTGCTGGAGAATTGCTAGCTGATACTTCTCCATCCCCCAACCCTAAGTAAGTGTTACCTTCTTGCCTGTTAATTGTACTACATTGCTGTGTTCACCTTTTTAAGGAATAAATTATATTTTATTATATCTAAGCCTCGTTCAGTTCAACCCAGATATTTGGTGTTCATTATATCTTGTCATAAGCTACCGTGACAATCACCTCTCCACATTGGGGCATATCAAGGCAAAAATGGGGCATACAGGATATATGTATGTGCCGTGCCTGTTATCCTTGCTGATATACTCCGCTGCCCTCTCGTGCATCCTTTGACCAGCAGGGCGGTGCCTGCATTGGCTGGGACTTCCCTGCTGGGTGGTCTCGCTCTGTGGTGGCAGGAGTCAGTGGTCTGCACCCCGAGGTCTCAGCTGCCCACCGCTCTTCCCTGTGCCCCTCGCACACAGGGTCTCCTATACGGGCACTCTGCAGGCACTCTCGCCCTTGGCAACCCTAGTTGCTAGCTGCCACTAATGCCCACTACCCTCTCCTTGCCCCACGGAGGTAGAGGGGGATAAAGGAGGGGGGATACTGGGGAGGGGTTTATAGGGGAGGGGGGATAGAGGGGTGGGGTGGATAGTGGAGAGGAGGAATAGAGGGGAGGAGGAATAGAGGGAAAGCGGGATAGTGGGGAGCGGGGATAGTGGGGAGGGGGATAGTGGGGAGTGGGGATAGAGGGGAGGGAGGGTAGTAGGGAGCGGGGATAGAGGGGAGGGTAGTGGGGGGATAGAGGGGAGGGGTGGATAGTGGGGACAGAGGGAAAGAGGGGTGGGGGTGGATAGTGGGAATAGAGGGGAGAAGGGATAGAGGGGAAGGGGGATAGTGAGGAGGGGGAATAGAGGGGAGGGGGGATAGAGGGGAGGATAGTGGGGGGATAGAGGGGAGGGTGGATAGTGGGAATAGAGGAAAGGAGGAATAGAGGGGAAGCGGGATAGTGGGGAGGAGGAATAGAGGGGAGGGGTGGATAGTGGGGAGGGAGGGGAGGGGGTGGATAGTGGGGACAGAAGGATAGAGGGGTGGGGGTGGATAGTGGGAAGAGAGGGGAGAAGGGATAGAGGGGAAGTGGGATAGTGGGGAGGGGGAATAGAGGGGAGGGGGGATAGTGGGGAGGGAGGGGAGGGGGTGGATAGTGGGGACAGAAGGATAGAGGGGTGGGGGTGGATAGTGGGAATAGAGCGGAGGGATAGAGGGGAAGGGGGATAGTGGGGAGGGGGGATAGAGGGGAGGAAGGAGAGTGGAGGGGTATAGAGGGGAGAGAGGTGTGATGGTGAAGGGGTTAACCAAGCTTATAATAAAGGTCAAGCCCACTTTGTTAACCCTGACCCGTGTGTTAGGGTCTTAGAGTGTGAGCTCTGGGACCCAGGTGTCGAGAATGTATTACTGCAACTGTATACTGATTCTGCGACATTAAAGAATGATGTGATTTTTTTGCCTTTACTGGGGTGCTGGGATCGGGAGATTTCTAAGCTGTAAGTTTCGGGGTGGGTTTGGTGGAGAAAGTCTTTGCAGAATGTGTCTATGTAGCGGGGTTCCAGGTTATGGGATACCCCAAGAGTTGTATCCGGAGATTGAGTAATATCTTCGGATACAGCTAAGCGCATTACTCCGCCAACCTCGGACCCTGGAAATGTTTGTACGACTCCCCGCCAGGATCCCTGCTGCAGCATCTGCCAGACAAGGTGAGTGGGTATGAAAGGGTTAAAATATATCTGCAGGTAGTATAGCAGGGATGCCCCAGTATAGCAGGGATGCCCCAGTATAGCAGGGATGCCCCAGTATAGCAGGGATGCCCCAGTATAGCAGGGATGCCCCAGTACAGCAGAGGTCCCCACATACATGCCCAGGTATCATGAGCCTAGAGTAGGGGTTCAGGAAGGTGCTCGAGATAAGGTTATAAAGCTGAGCAGATTTGCAGTGTTTTAAAAAGTTTAGAAGTATTTTTCTCGCGTGTGCCAGGAATGAGGCTCGTGATTTGTAGGGGATAGTTACAGTCCCTCCAATTCATGACACCAGAATAGGAACTCATAACTTTTAGCACACAGAAGACAGGACACAATATATTTTATTAAATGGGTATAGTTTAATGTGTGTGTGTGTGTGTATATATATGTATATGTATATACAGTGTTCGACAAACCTATACATTTGCACGCCCCGGGCCGAGTGGATTTAACATTGTGGCGAGCTCCTATTGGCTCAAGCAGCACACGATTTTTTGGTGATTTGTCGACATTATATATATGTGTATGTATATATATATATATTGCTGCGACACACTTTATTCGATCAAATACCCAGTATGTACCTGGCAGATACCTGGAATGCGCCGCTCCTCACCTCTGACAAGCCCCGTTGCGTTTGCCTTCCCAGCCTGGGTTCATGCCTGGCTGACGGGCGGCTGATCTGTTAAATGATAATGATTAGGATTTAATAGGCTGCAATGCTTCGCGTGTCTACCAGATGGCATAAATTCATGAATTGTAATGCAGTATATATATATACAGTAGCGACATCTTTTATTGCACTAAATGCCGGCGGCATGCCGGGATCTACCCCAGCTGCCGCCAGTAATAACCGCGCGCCGCCGCGTTTCCCCCACTCACCCCCCCTCCTCTTCGCGCGCAATTTACACCCCCTTCCCGACCCCGAACCCGGCTTCTGCTCTGCCCCTCTGCTTCCCCGCACCCCCGCTTACCTTAATTTGATCTCCAGGGGTGTCGGGGAAGCCTGGGGCAGACGGGGAAGCCGGGCGCGCATGTGACTGTGACGTCACAGTGCGCCGCCACGCGCCGCGGCTAACCGCTTCCCAGACGCATGCAGCCAGCGGCTTTTACTCGAATAAAAGCTGCCGCTGCTGTATACTGTGCAGTATTGCAGCCAGCGGGAATAAAATGCTTCAATCCCTGCCTGGAAAATACCTCAATGCACTCGGGCAGAAAACAATCACAAACCTCAATACACCCGAGTATACTCGAATTCGTGGGATTAGCCAAGCTCGAATAAAGTGTGTCGCCAGTGTGTGTATATATATATATATATATATATATATATATATATACATACACACACACACATATATATATACAGTGCTCGGCAAACCCGGTCGCCAACTCACCAGCTGATCGATATTGGCTCGTGGCCAGTAGCTTTTCCCCTACTCTCCAAGAAAAATATCCCTTGCTCGGAAAAAAAAAATCCCTCTGGCTGTGACGCGGCTTGGAGTTGCCAGGACTTCAAACCGTCCTTCCTTCTCTGCACGGGTAAGTAATGGGGGGGGGGGGGAGGGGGGTGCGCGTGCTGCCCGCGCGGGAGGTAGCAGAGATGTTTATCCCCCCTCCCGCTGCCCGCGCGGCTCGGGTGTTTCACCCCCCCTCCCGCTGCCCGCGCGGGAGGTAGCAGAGGTGTTTCTCCCCCCTCCCGCTGCCCGCGCGGGAGGTAGCAGAGGTGTTTATCCCCCCTCCCGCTGCCCGCGCGGGAGGTAGCAGAGGTGTTTATCTCCCCTCCCTTCGGCGCTCTCGCTGCCCGCGCTGCTCGGGTGTTTCACCCCCTTCCCTCTGCCTGCGCGGCTCGGGTAATTCACCCCCTTCCCTCTGCCCGCGCGGGGAGGAAGGTAGTAGCGGGGTGTTTCCCCGTCTTATCCCGTGTGTGTGTGTATGGGTAGGAGAGTGTGTGTGTGTGTGTGTGTGTGTGTCACCCTCTCTGTCTCTCACCCTCTCTCCGTCTCTCTCTCCGTCTCTCTCAACCCCTCTCTCAACCCCTCTCTCACCCTCTCTCCGTCTCTCTCACCCTCTCTCCGTCTCTCTCACCCTCTCTCACCATTTCTCTCACCCTCTCTCCGTCTCTCTCTCACCCTCTCTCCGTCTCTCTCACCCTCTCTCTGTCTCTCTCACCCTTTCTCCGTCTCTCTCACCCTCTCTCTCATCCTCTCTCCGCCTCTCTCTCACCCTCTCTCCGTCTCTCTCACCCTCTCTCCCTCTCTCTCACCCTCTCTCCGTCTCTCTCACCCTCTCTCCGTCTCTCTTACACCCTCTCTCCGTCTCTCTCTCACCCTCTCTCCGTCTCTCTCACCCTCTCTCCGTCTCTCTCACCCTCTCTCCGTCTCTCTCACATTCTCTCCGTCTCTCTCACCTTCTCTCTCTGTCTCTCTCACCCTCTCTCCGTCTCTCTCACCCTCTCTCCATCTCTCACCCTCTCTCCGTCTCTCACACTCTCTCAGTCTCTCACCCTCTCTCCCACCCTCTCTCCGTCTCTCTCACCCTCTCTCCGTCTCTCTTACCCTCTCTCCGTCTCTCTCACTCTCTCCGTCTCTCTCACCCTCTCTCCATCTCTCTCACTCTCTCCGTCTCTCTCACTCTCTCTCCGTCTCTCTCCGTCTCTCTCACCTTCTCTCTCTCCATCTCTCTCACCTTCTCTCTCTCCGTCTCTCTCACCTTCTCTCTCTCCGTCTCTCTCACCTTCTCTCTCACCTTCTCTCTCCCACCCTCTCTCCGTCTCTCTCACCCTCTCTCCCTCACCCTCTCTCCCTCACCCTCTCTCTCACCCTCTCTCCATCTCTCTCACCCTCTCTCCGCCTCTCCACTCTCTCCGTCTCTCTCACCCTCTCTCCGTCTCTCTCACCCTCTCTCCGTCTCTCTCACCCTCTCACCTTCTCTCTCCGTCTCTCTCACCTTCTCTCTCTCCATCTCTCTCACCTTCTCTCTCTCTGTCTCTCTCACCTTCTCTCTCTCCGTCTCTCTCACCTTCTCTTTCACCTTCTCTCTCTCACCCTCTCTCCGTCTCTCTCACCCTCTCTCCGTCTCACCATCTCTCCGTCTCACCATCTCTCCCACCCTTTCTCTCTCTCTCTGTCTCACCCTCTCTCTGTCTCACCCTCTCTCTGTCTCACCCTCTCTCTGTCTCACCCTCTCTCTGTCTCACCCTCTCTCTGTCTCACCCTCTCTCTGTCTCACCCTCTCTCTGTCTCACTCTCTCTCTGTCTCACCCTCTCTCTGTCTCATCCTCTCTCTGTCTCACAATCTGGATATTTTATTTACCCTGTATATCTTAACTGCCCTATACCTACACCGAAATAACCTATACTGCTTTCTTCCAGATCTGACTCAAGCTTCACACGGAAGACATCGGAATCTCCCGTAAATATAGGTATAGGTAGATATTGGTGGGTGCAAATCCTATATAAAACAGGTAAGCTATACGATACCGTTTGACCGAATATCAGAGGCAGCACTCCAGGAGATAGTCAAAAAGAATTGTATTTAGTGTGACATATTTGAGTATCAAATCCCTTGTCCCTGAATTTCAACGCGAGTAGCTGTGATTGGGTCACAAAGTCGCCGTCCTTCGTGCAATTTCTCTTCATTCAATGACATTGGCCCAGTGGGATGGTATTGAGCCAACGTGAGGCATGATTGCTCTCCGCATGAACTTTGTTATTAACACTTACAGCCTTGAAGTGTGTTTTAGTTAGTATATTAGTTTTATTATGTCGCAATACTAATATTTGTTTTCTTTTCTTGTAGCTCTAACAGCTGATATGCCCTTTTAGTTTCAATTGGGGGAGCTTTGTGATTGATTAATTGTTTTCCACCACCCACTTTTCTGGGTATATATATTTCAGTCTCTGTTGTTATTCCAACATCCTTTGAAAAAGTCAGAGTGTCTGACGAAACGCGTTAGGAAGCAGCGCCGACATTACGTCATCAACAAGGGTCGGAAGCAGTGGCAAGCTTCCAGCCCTGCTGCGCACAGCCCCAGAATTGGCGTGGTTGATAGCCGGTCTGGTGTGGACAGACTGACAACTCAGGACTCCTAAGATTACAGGTTTCAACACCATCCATGAGGTCTGAGACCGTGGGACACGAGCGGGCGGCGTTTGCTACATCTGACGCTGCAGGAGGTCTTGCCGTGCTGTTCCCGTGGTGGTGATATTATTATCATACATGCCTAATTACCTTTTATGTTTGTGAGTGAGCTTGCTTCCCTCTCTATATATTTTTATTAAACTTTTTATACGCTATTGGTTACATAGTTACATAGTAGATGAGGTTGAAAAAAGACGTTCGTCCATCAAGTTCATCCTATGCTAAATTTAGACAACAGATACTTTATTCTATATCTATATTTACTTATTGATCCAGAGGAAGGCAAACAAAAAACCCCATTAAAGGGAAAAATTAATTCCTTCCTGACTCCAAGAATTGGCAATCGGATTAATCCCTGGATCAACATCCTTCCCATGTATACTTATTTGGTATATCCCTGTATACCTTTCCCATCTAAAAAGATGTCCAACCTTTTTTTGAACAAATCTATTGTATCTGCCATCACAGTCTCCATGGGTAATGAATTCCACATTTTAACTGCCCTTACTGTAAAGAACCCTTTCCTTTGTTGCTGGTGAAATTTCCTTTCCTCCAACCTTAAGGGATGGCCCCGAGTCCTTTGTACTGCCCGTGGGATGAATAGTTCTTTTGAAAGCTCCTTGTATTGTCCCTGAATATATTTGTATATAGTTATCATCAGTGTTCAACAAACCTATACATTTGCACGCCTCGGGCGAGTGGATTTAACAACGTGGCGAGCTCCTATTGGCCCAAGCAGCACACGTGTGGTACTAGGTGGCGAGTAGATTTTTTTGTTTGGCGAATAGATTTTTTGGTGATTTGTCGACCACTGGTTATCATATCCCCTCTTAGACGCCTCTTTTCTAATGTAAATAAATCTAATTTAGCTAGCCTCTCCTCATAAGTTAGAATGTCCTTCCCCTTTATTAATTTGGTGGCTCTTCTCTGCACTCTTTCTAGTTCCATAATGTCTTTTCTTAGGATTGGTGCCCAAAATTGTACTCCATATTCAAGGTGTGGTCTTACTAATGCTTTGTAAAGGGGCATAATTATGTTTACTTCCCTTCCATTCATTGCCCGTTTGATGCAAGATAAGATCTTGTTTGCCTTTGCAGCTACTGCATGACATTGGGCACTATTGCTAAGCCTGCTGTCTACACGCACTCCTATAATCCTTCTCCATCAAGGATTCCCCCAATATATTTCCATTTAATTTGTAAGTCGCCTTTTTATTCTTGCATCCCAAATGCATAACCATACATTTATCTGTATTAAACCTCATTTGCCATTTACCTGCCCACGTTTCCAGTCTCTCCAAGTCCTTCTGAAGAGAAATTACATCCCGCTCTGATTCTATTACCTTACACAATTTAGTATCATCAGCAAAGATGGAGACTTTGCTCTCGATCCCAACCTCAAGGTCATTAATAAACAAGTTAAAAAGCAGGGGTCCCAGTACCGATCCTTGAGGTACTCCACTCACGACTTTAGCCCAACCTGAAAAAGTTCCATTTATGACAACCCTCTGTTGTCTGTCCTTTAACCAGTTTTCAATCCAGGTGCATATATTATTACTGAGTCCAATTTGCTTTATTTTGTACACCAACCTCTTGTGTGAAACCGTATCAAAAGCCTTTGCAAAATCTAAGTAGACCACATCAACTGCATTACCCTGGTCTAAATTTCAACTTACCTCCTCAAAGAAACAAATAAGGTTAGTTTGGCAAGATCTATCCTTCATAAATCCATGCTGACTATTACTAATAATTTTGTTTTCCATTAGGTATTCCTGAATATTATCCCGTATTAAACCTTCAAATAGTTTCCCTACTATTGAAGTCAGGCTTACAGGTCTGTAATTCCCCGGGTGTGATCTAGCTCCCTTTTTAAATATAGGCACCACATCTGCTTTACGCCAATCTTGTGGTACTGAGCCTGTGGAAATGGAGTCCTTGAATATTAAATATAATGGTTTTGCTATTACTGAGCTTAACTCCTTGAGAACTCTTGGATGTATGCCATCGGGGCCAGGTGCCTTATTTACTTACATTTTTTTAAGTCGCTTATGAACTTCTTCCTCAGTTAACCAATTGTTCATTAATATGGAAGTTGTGGCTTCCTCCTGTGGCGCTACTATTGAACTTGATTCTTCCCTGGTAAAGACAGAGGCAAAGATTTTGTTTAATACCTCTGATTTTTCCTTATCTCCAATAATCTGCCTACCCATCTCACACTGAAAGGGTCCTATATTTTCTTTTCTCATTTTTTTGTTATTAAGGTACTTAAAGAACTTTTTAGGGTTGACCTTACTTTCTATTGCAATCCTTTTTTCATTATCCATTTTTGCTAATTTAATTGCCCTTTTGCAATTTTTGTAACATTCCTTATAATTCTGATACGATGTCTCTGTCCCTTCTGACTTAAAGAATCTAAACGCCTTCCTCTTCTTGTCCCTTTCCTCCCCTACCTGTTTATTTAGCCACATTGGTTTTAACTTATTTATTTTATACTTATTACCCAAGGGTATACACCAAGCATGTCAAACTCAAAGGCTAACACGGGCCAAATAAACAAGGTTTAAGTTTAGGTGGGCCGCAAAAAAACAAAAACTTCAATTTTCATAGAAACGTAGGTTTATTTTGAAAAGTACAGTATAAAAAAAAGAACGATAAAATTAATGTTTTCTTCCTGACACTTGGCATCTCTGACTCTCTCTCCCTCTCTCTCTCTGACTCTCTCTCCCTCTGACTCTCTCTCCCTGACACTCTCTCTCTCCCTCTCCCTGACACTCTCTCTCTCCCTCTCCCTGATACTCTCTCTCTCCCTCTCCCTGACACTCTCTCTCTCCCTCTCCCTGACACTCTCTCTCTCTCCCTCTCCCTGACACTCTCTCTCTCCCTCTCCCTGACACTCTCTCTCTCCCTCTCCCTGACACTCTCTCTCCCTCTCCCTGACACTCTCCCTCTCCCTGACTCTCCCTCTCCCTGACTCTCCCTCTCTCTGACTCTCTCTGTCTCTGACTCTCTCTCTCCCTCACTCTCTCCCTCTACCTGACACTCTCTCTCTGACTCTCCCTCTCTACCTCTCTCTGACTCCCTATCTCTGACTCCCTCTCTCTCTGACTCTCTCTCTCTCTTACTCTCTCTCTCTCTCTCTCTTACTCTCTCTCTCTCTCTTACTCTCTCTCTCTTACTCTCTCTCTCTCTTACTCTCTCTCTCTCTTACACTCTCTCCCTGACACTAACTCTCTCCCTGACACTCACTCTCTCCCTGACACTCACTCTCTCCCTGACACTCACTCTCTCCCTGACACTCCCTCTCCCTGACACTCACTCTCTCCCTGACACTCTCTCCCTGACACTCACTCTCTCCCTCTCCCTGACTCGCTCTCTCTGACTCTCTCTCTTTCTCTGACTCTCTCCCTCTCTCTGACTCTCTCCGACTCTCTCCCTCTCTCTGACTCTCTCTCTCTCTGACTCTCTCTCTCTGACACTCTCTCTCTCTGACTCTCTCTCTCTCTGACTCTCTCTCTCTGACTCTCTCTCTCTCCCTGACTCTCTCTCTCTCCCTGACACTCTCTCTCTCCCTGACACTCTCTCTTTCCCTGACACTCACTCTCTCCCTGACACTCACTCTCTCCCTGACACTCACTCTCTCCCTCTGACTCTCTCTCTCTCTCTCTGACTCTCTCCCTCTCTGACTCTCTCCCTGACTCTCCCTCTCCTCTCTCTGACTCTCTCTCCATCTCTCTGACTCTCTCCCTCTCTCTGACTCTCTCCCTCTCTCTGACTCTCTCCCTCTCTCTGACTCTCTCCCTCTCTCTGACTCCCTCTCTCTCTCTCTCTGACTCTCTCTCTCTGACTCTCTCTCCCTGACACTCACTCTCTCCCTGACACTCACTCTCTCCCTGACTCTCTCCCTCTCCCTGACACTCTCTCTCTCCCTCTCCCTGATACTCACTCTCTCCCTCTCCCTGACACTCACTCTCTCCCTGACACTCACTCTCTTCCTCTCCCTGACTCCCACTCTCTCCCTGACTCTCTCTGACTCTCTCTCTCTCTGACTCTCTCTCTCTCTGACTCTCTCTCCCTGACACTCACTCTCTCCCTGACACTCACTCTCTCCCTGACACTCACTCTCTCCCTGACACTCACTCTCTCCCTGACTCTCTCCCTCTCCCTGACACTCTCCCTCTCCCTGATACTCACTCTCTCCCTCACCCTGACACTCACTCTCTCCCTGACTCTCTCTGACTCTCTCTCTCTCTCTCTCTGACTCTGTCTCTCTCTCTCTCTGGCTATCTCTCTCTCTCTCTCTGGCTCGCTCTCTCTCTGACTCTCTCTCTCTCTCTCTGACTCGCTCTCTATCTCTCTGACTCACACTCTCTCTCTGACTCACACTCTCTCTGACTCACACTCTCTCTCTGACTCTCTCTCCGACTCTCTCTCTCTCTCTCTCAGACACACACTCTCTCTCTCTCAGACACACTCTCTCTCAGACACACACTCTCTCTCTCAGACTCACTCTCTCTCTCTCTGACTCTCTCCCTGACTCTCTCTCTCCCTGACACTCTCTCTCTCCCTCTCCCTGACACTCTCTCTCTCCCTCTCCCTGACACTCTCTCTCTCCCTATCCCTGACACTCACTCTCTCCCTCTCCCTGACACTCACTCTCTCCCTATCCCTGACGCTCACTCTCTCCCTCTCCCTGACACTCACTCTCTCCCTCTCCCTGACACTCACTCTCTCCCTGACTCACTCTGACTCTCTCTCTCTCTCTCTCAGACACACTCTCTCTCTCTCAGACACACACTCTCTCTCTCTCAGACACACTCTCTCTCTCAGACACACACTCTCTCTCTCTCAGACTCACTCTCTCTCTCTGACTCTCTCCCTGACTCTCTCTCTCTCCCTGACACTCTCTCTCTCCCGGACACTCTCTCTCTCCCTGACACTCTCTCTCTCCCTGACACTCTCTCTCTCCCTCTCCCTGACACTCACTCTCTCCCTATCCCTGACACTCACTCTCTCCCTCTCCCTGACACTCACTCTCTCCCTCTCCCTGACACTCACTCTCTCCCTGACTCTCTCTGACTCTCTCTCTCTCTCTGACTCTCTCCCTCTCTCTTGATTCTCTCTCTCTCTTTCTCTCTGACTATCTCTCTCGGACTCTCTCTCTCTCTAACTCTCTATCTCTCTCAGACACACTCTCTCTCTCTCTCTCAGACACTCTCTCTCTCAGACACACACTCTCTCAGACACACACTCTCTCTCTCAGACACACTCTCTGACATACTCTATCTCAGACACACTCTCTCTCTCAGACACACACTCTCTCTCAGACACACTCTCTCTCTCAGACACACTCTCTCTCTCAGACACACACCCTCTCTCTCAGACACACACCCTCTCTCTCAGACACACTCCCTCTCTCTCAGACACACTCCCTCTCTCTCAGACACTCTCCCTCTCTCTCAGAAACTCTCCCTCTCTCTCAGACACTCTCTCTCTCAGACACACTCTCTCTCTCAGACACTCTCTCTCTCTCAGACACACTCTCTCTCTCTCAGACACACTCTCTCTCTCTCAGACACACTCTCTCTCTCTGACACACTCTCTCTCTGACACACTCTCTCTCTGACACACTCTCTCTCTCTGACACACTCTCTCTCTGACACACTCTCTCTCTCTGACACACTCTCTCTCTGACACACTCTCTCTCACTGACACACACTCTCTCTCACTCAGACACTCTCTCTCACTCAGACACACTCTCTCTCTCACTCAGACACACTCACTCTCTCTCTCACTCAGACACACTCTCTCTCTCACTCAGGCACACTCTCTCTCTCACTCAGGCACACTCTCTCACTCAGGCACACTCTCTCACTCAGGCACACTCTCTCACTCAGGCACACTCTCTCACTCAGGCACACTCTCTCACTCAGGCACACTCTCTCACTCAGACACACTCTCTCTGTCAGACACACTCTCTCTCAGACACACACTCTCTCTCTGTCAGACACACTCTCTCTCTCACTCAGTCAGACTCACTCTCTCTCTCACTCAGACACACACACACACTCTCAGACACACACACACACACACACACACACACACACACACACACACACACACACACACACTCAGACACTCAGACACACACACACTCAGACACACAATCACTCAGACACACACACACACACACTCATTCAGACACACAGACAGACAGACACACAGACAGACACAGACAGACAGACACACACACACACAGACAGACAGACACACACACACAGACACACACACAGGAAATCGGAGCAGGAGGGCAAGGGGGAAGCAAGACAGGCATGGAGCAGTAGTCACCTAACTTGCTCCATGCAGCAGGAAGAGGCGGGCAGCAGGAAGAGGCGGGCCTCATTATGCAAGCTCGGATAGAGCTTGCTCCGGACCAAACAAAATTCTGGCAGCGTGCCAACACGCGCCAGCCAATCGGGAGAGGGGGGAGCTTTTTTGTTTTTTTTCCTTTGAAGAAAGCGCGCGCAGCGCGAGTTAAATATTGGCGAGCTGGGCCGCAAATATGTTTGTTGTGGGCCGCATGCGGCCCGCGGGCCGCGAATTTGACGCTTGGTATACACTGATAAGTGTGCTTTTCTAACAATGTTTTAAAGACTGCCCATTTATCTTCTACATTTCTCCCTGCAAAAACATCATCCCATTGTATTACTACTAGATTAGACCTCAGTTTATTAAAATCTGCCTTTCTAAAGTTTAAAGTCTTTGTTGATCCCAAGTAATCTGTTTTTTGATAATTTATTTCAAATTAGACCATGTTATGATCACTGTTACCCAAATATTCCAGGACTTAAATATTTGTTATTACGTCTACATTGTTTGATATGACCAAATCCAGAACTGCCCCTCTCCTGGTTGGTTCCTCAATAATTTGGGTCATATAATTGTCTTTAAGCACCCCCAAAAACCTGTTTCCTTTTGTTGTAACGCTAATCTCATTGCCCCAGTCTATGTCAGGATAATTAAAATCCCCCATTATGCAAACATGACCCAGTTTTGATGCCTTCTCAATTTGCAAAAGTATTTTAGCTTCCTCAATCTCACAGATATTTGGTGGTTTATAGCATATTCCCACAAACATTTTCTTTATACTTTTACCTCCACTGCTAATTTCTATCCACAAGGTCTCTACATTTTCATTATTCCCTTCATAGACATCATCCCTTATAATAGGTTTTAGATCTGGTTCAACATATAGACATACTCCACCTCCCCTTCTATTTGTTCGATCCTTCCGAAAAAGAGAATAACCCTCTAAATTAACGGTCCAGTCATGAGTTTCATCCCACCATGTTTCAGTAATGCCTATGATATCATACTGCTCCCTTGTAGCTATTAATTCAAGCTCCCCCATTTTATCTGTCAGGCTTCTTGCATTAGCAAGCATGCATTTAAGTTTTTTTTCAGCCTGTACTATTATCTTATCTGCTCCTTCCTTTCTGCTCCCACTTGGTTTAGTCTTTAGAAGTTTTCTAGTATTATCTGTATTTACTATGGGTGTCTCACTGCTTGTCAAACTTCCACTTGCCCCAATTCTACCTCCATAGCACCTTGTATCCTCATCTATTCCATTTAGTTCATTATCTGTTTCATTCCCCTCCCCCCTCCATCCTAGTTTAAAATCTCCTCCAACCTTTTTAGCATTCTCCCCCCTAGCACAGAAGATCCCTCTTCATTGAGGTGCAATCCGTCCCTAGAAAATAGATGGCACCTCTCAGGAAAGGAGTCCCAGTGCTCTAAAAACCCAAATCCCTCCTTCCTACACCACTTTCTTAGCCATGCATTAACCTCCCTGATCTCTGACTGTCTCCCTGTGGTAGCGCATGGCACTGGTAGTATTTCAGAAAATACTACCTTGGAGGTCCTTGCCTTAAGCTTTTGGCCTAGATCCCTGTAATCATTTTTTAGGACCCTCCATCTTTCTCTAACTTTGTCATTGGTGCCAACATGTACCAAGACCGCCGGGTCAATCCCAGCCCCCCCAACAATCTGTCTACCCGATCTGCAATGTGCCGAACCCGAGCACCCGGGAGACAACAAACTGTTCGGTTCATGCGGTCCCGGCAACAGATTGCCCTATCTACCTTCCTAATAATGGAGTCCCTTACCACCACAATCTTTCTTTGCATCTGAGCATCCTGAGTCCCTACTGTGCTGGAGGAACTATTCCCCCCCCCCCTATAGGTTGTGCGCTTTCTCCTTCTGTCTAATATATATATATATATATTAATATATATTATTTATTATAGAGGTGTCTCCCGGTAAGCTATCCCCGACGGCGGGGTGAGCGTCCAATCTTGATAGGCTAAGTCGGTTGAGGCCAGCCCGCAGGCCGGACGGGGTAGATGAGGAGCCTAGGCTCAGGGCTGCGGGCCAGCGAGGGTGCAGGCCACGGTCAGGAGAGTGGTCGGGGCCTCCCATCGCGGCGCCAACGGCGGGGGTATACTCTCTCCGGGGGGTGGACGTGGCCAGGGGCGCAGGGGTGTCCGCCTGGACTAGGGGGCAGCACACCCCCGGGGCCTCGGGCAGCAGCAGTATACGGGGCAAGGCCTCGGGGCATATATCTTGTTCAGTGGCATACAAGATCCGGCGCCAGGTCTGGTCGTGGTCATAGAAATGGTCTTGTACTTGGGCATTGTCCAGGAGCGGGAGCTTTCGGACCTGCTCGGTCACTGTGCCTAACGAGATCGTGGCGGGGACATGGCCCAGCGCGAAAACACGGTTCAAGGGAATCCCGCGCCGTTGGGCCCACTTGCGCACCTCGAGCGCCGAGGGCACCGACATGATGTGGGTTGGTTGCACAATAGAGACTAAAAAAAAATGAGGGGGCACCCCAGGTCTAGAGATCTCAGCAGCGCCTCCAAATGTAGCCCTTTTTGTGAATACCTACACTAAGGAACTACGGTGATGCAATTACCTGCGGCTTCAGGAGCTCTGAGCCTCCGCTATTTGGGAGCCTGGGGTCATACCATTACTTATCACGGTGCAGCGCCTCCACTCGCCCAGGATCCCCATGATAGAGATTATACCCTGAGCAAGAACATAACCATAGCATTGTGAAACAGCAACCTTTTATGTATTAAGCATAGAGAACAACAGAATCACAGAGTATATATACATATCAACATCTCACACATACACCGTGGCTCGGCCACACCTTATTAGGGATAATGTCCTGTACACAGGTGGCTCTGCCACTCTCCCTAGGAGTATGTCTTATAACCAGTATAGGTATGGTACCATAGGATTTGCACGGGTGGCCCAATTAGTTAGTGGGAGGCGGGATCAGCGCCTGGTGACCGGTGTAGGTGCACTTGTAGACAATGATACCTTCCGGTCACTGCGATGACCGTCACACTCCACGCAGGGTCCTAGCGTTGCTCCAGCCTTTCGCCGTCACTCCTTGCTGCAGCGCCGTCTGTATCCAATCCAAGATGGCGGCCGCAGCTCCGCAGCTCCGCAACTAAACCACACTAATGGGAAATGTCCCTACCAACTAGGGCCGTCCTTACAAAACAGCACCCTACGATGACAGGGGAATACTCCTCGGGCCGGGGGAATACCTTTCACCTAAGCCGACGGGTCACTGACCCTCCGCTCGCGCACACGAGGTTCCGCCAACCTCCTCCTTCACCTCCCTCTCTGCTCTGACCCACCGCCCACACGCATCCGGTTCCTCTATACAGAGTCTCGCACCCGATTGGTCCTCAGCCTCAGCTGACTCTCTCGCAGTTCGGAGTTCAGAGTTCAAACCCCCAAAGTCTCCACAGATTGGTTGCCCTTCGCGCGCTTCTCTCGCGCATGCGCAGCCCAACTTGTACACAGTGACCTTGCTGACAGAAGGAATAATATGGCGCTGCCTTTGTGATTGACAGCGCGGAACCTTTAGATATATATATATGCACATCCTTACATATATATATATATATATATAGTCAGATAAGGCAGTTGGCACTCCAATAGGTGCTGGTAAGCCACAGGTGCACGTCCCATATAGAGAATGTAGTTATACGTTACCGTTCCAAGGATTGGTAAACAAGAGACAGCACTCAATGTTGAAAATCAAAGTGTATTAGTGAAAGCAAAAATACATCCAGAAACCCAACGTTTCGGTACTACAGAATGGGACCTTCCTCAGGGGAAGGTCCCATTCTGTAGGACCGAAACGTTGGGTTTCTGGATGTATTTTTGCTTTCACTAATACACTTTGATTTTCAACATTGAGTGCTGTTTCTTGTTTACCAATCCTTGGAACGGTAACGTATAACTATATATATGTAACGGTATTTCTGACTTGGCCTGACCCACCCAATCTCACATTGGCCCCTGTGGTCTAACCAGTCCCCATTACAGTGTGGTAGTGTCTGGTGGTGCACCTGTTGGCAACAGGACTCCTGAGTCTCCCGCATGATGGTGTGTGGGGATGACCCGTCCAGACAGGCAGCTGAGGTAGTGTGCTGAGTCCTACCTATATCCAGTGCAGCGCCTCCACCTCATCAGGGTCCCTTCGGTCACTTGGGGATGGTCCTGGCGAGGAACTCCTCTGTGGTGCTCCTCTCTGTACAATCACTTCACACATGTACACGAGAGGGTTTGTGATTAAGAGCATCTTTATTGTACGGTGGGCCATGCTGCCCTCCACAATGGGGTGTATTAGCCCTCCATTATCACCGCACTTCCCTTTAAAAGGTATAGTTCGCCTTAAATAGGGATTCCCTATCCCAGCCGGGATGTCTTTACTCTGTGCCAGATCCCTGGACACAGACTCCTGCTCCAGCTATTAGAACATAACTGAACTATGATCAGATCAGAACTCGCACTTGAACTAGAACTACCTTTTAGACACAGTGCTGTGCCTTATGTACACTCTGGGGGCTGACACAACTCTGACATCACCAACCAGGGAGTCAGAGTCTGTGACCACTCCCATCCTTACATAGGTCACCTCACCAGGGTGTGAGGGCAAACCTCCATGATTACTGCTGGCATGCCCACAACTTACCAGGCCTTACTGTCAGCAGGAGAGATGACTGTAGCCATTTTACATGACCGCTACATTCTCCTCCTGGTGAATCCCATCGTCCTCGCTGGGACCTAAATTTGCATACCTTCCTCCAGGAAGCACTGTAACACAAAACATAATGTTAACTTCACACAAAAAAATGACTACAGTACATTCCGCCAAGCCCGCCCCGACCAGCAGCCACGAACCCGTGTAATGTATAGTACCTCCTAATAATAGTGACTCGGGTCAGGTTTCCTAACCTCCCTACCACCCATATCCAGGACTGTGACATGATAATGTCTAGGCAGTCCCCTCTCGGGCCTATAGGTCACCTTATGCTTGTGTATGTTCCTCCCTATGCTCCACACTCGCATCAGGTGATCTATCCTGTCCTCTGCCTTCCTTCCCGTAACTGCACTCCCCTTATTGACCAAGTACATTTCAATGGTCTCCCTGAGCCACCTTCCTCTATTCTCCTCTATCTCATCCATGAGGGGTTCAGGGACATAAGGGTACTCCAACCCGTGGGAAGACTTATATCTGGCTATTATTGCCCGTTCAGCTCTACTGATCCTGGTCAGCTCAGCATTACCTGCCCTCCCAGGTAGCACCCATGACAGGGGTTCGTCCGGATCCACAGGGTCTGATATGATATCAGGTCCCATGGGCTCTAATTCCCTGCGCTCAATCTTGAACCACCTCTCCTGTAGTTCCCTATCTCGTTGCTCAGGGGTGAATTCTCCTACGGCCCACCAATAGTCCACTACATCCTCCCTACGGATGAGAAACCGCGTACGGTCCATCCAGGCTACATAGCCTTCAAAGAGTGGGGCCCACCAACGGTGCTCCTTAAACTTATGCGAATCCCCGGAATCGCTTTCGTCCACATCCCCCCCAGAGAATACCCCCGATGTCCGTGCCGATCGTGGTACGGACCACCGTGATGATCCCAGGGCCTTTTTCTCTGGTTCGTTGTTCACCGGAGGCAACCACCGGCCTACCGCGGCCTTACCCAACTCTCCCCCACCCCGAGAAATGCCTTCCGTAGCGCAACTGCACTGTCTCTCCCCAGTCCGTCTCACCTCCTCCTCCAACGGTATGTCCACAGATTCTAGGCTAGGCGGGGAACCCGGGGACCGTGTGATTGGGGCAGGGGTTTTACCTAGGGCGTGGGGTTGGGCGTAAGGGCAAGCAATTGGGCCCCACGGGGTTACGACCCGTTCCCGGCTGTCCGTGGATTGTTCCAATGAGGATAGCTCACCCTCCTCAGTCCTCGGATCGCCCATCCAGCTCCTGGGCCTTTGAGGCGAGCGGGGACCTTCCCCCGATCGCCGAAGCGTCGCTGCTTCCTTCCCAGCGGTTCCGCCGTCGCTACCGGAAGTGATGTCCTCCCCGGAACCGGAAGTGCCGCCATCTTGGGTTGGACCCCCATGCGGGATCTCTTCCTCGATGACGACATCCGGAAGCTCCGCCGTCGTCTTCACCGGAAGTGATGCCGTCTCTACACGTGCGTCTTGGGCCTGGCACGGCCTTTCTACCGCTACGCTGTCTGCCGGGACAAGGTAAGTGATTGGGCTTCGCTTACCAGTCCGCAGGGGTGTAGGCGTCTCTCGCCCGTCGCCGCCATATCCTGGGGCGGAGGGACTCCGTCTCTCGGCTCGCCGATCTGCGGGGGACGTCCTGTTCTCCAGGCCGCCACTCACCCCACGGGGTGTCGTCCTTCCCTGTTCCTTCTTGGGCCCCGATTTTACCACCGCTAGCTCACGGAGATCCTCATCCGAGTAGTCTCCCTTCCCCGATTTAGGGGTCACCGATCGGGGCAAAAGTCTCTTTTCAGTGCGGTCGGGGGGTGACCCGACCGTCTCGGTTGCTGCTGACCCAGCCGATTTGATCGACTCCAGTCCCCTTTCTCCGGGACTTGCACGACTTATCCATAGTGCACCAGGGGACTCGGCGGCTCGCCTAGCCGTATCCCCCGGGGGGTCAGCAGGTTGTATCGGGATGAATGTTGGCATTGGCCACAGATACAATGTCCCGCAGTGTGGGCAACGTGCCGCTGTATTAACAGTGCCTCCGGGCAGCCCGCATTGAAGGCAGAGCCCGACCACCGTCTCGGTGTTAGCCACCCTGACTACCAGTAGCCCGCCGGGTACCGAGTAGGGCTGGGTGGAGACCATAGTGCCCACAGTGGAGGAGCAGGCCATTCTTTTAATAGGGGCCACTTTCTGTATGGGTCTCTCCAGGTCAGTGGTTCCTCGCAACTGACTGGTAGAAGTTGCTGGACCAGCCACTCCCTGCTTCGGCTCCTCCCTCCGCTGACATAGCTGGCACCCGCCCCCAGGGGTTGCAATAATGGGCGGGTCCCACAGGGGAATAGCATGCCCCTTAATTAAGGCCACGCCTTTCTCAGTCCTGGTGGGCGCGGTCTGCGTTTTCGCGCCAGTTTCCCCCTCAGGGTGAGGTTCTTTTCCCGCGGCTAGTTCCCGCCTTCTCCTGGCAGCCGCCCTTTGTGCAAGATAGCCATCCTTTTTGCACTGCATCTCCGCGGCCGGAACTACTTCTTGTAGTGGCGCCGTCTGGATATCAGTCCCTGGGCCCAGTGGGTGCATTCCCACAGGCCATAGTTGAAAGTCACTCCCCCTGGTTGAAATCAGGGGAGGGTCCCATAGACTAAGCGGTTGACTCAGCACAGGGGCCGAGTGAGTCACTGTCCATGAAGGCGCAGCCATAGCTTTCGCGCCATGCCCCCCATCAGGGCGGGGCTCTGCTGTTCGCGCCATTCCCGGCCAACTTTTTGCAAGTTCTGAATCAGCCCAGTTCTCTGCGACTGGCCCACGCGGTCTCCCTAGCAAGCGGGAGCTGCCATTTTGGATAGCTTTTGAGTCTGAAATGTCAGTCTGTTTTCTTGATGAGGTAGCATTCATTTGGTTGCACGTCCACTGACATCCATCCTCACTGTGCTCCACCCCAGTTATCATAATATCCTCACACTCCTCAAGGGGGGCACCTCGGTGTCCCAGACAGGACAAAAACGGGGCAGCCACCGCCTTCGCTCCACTCCAGAGCAGATTAGTTAGAGACAGCTCAGCGACAGTTTGCTCTTCAGTGGGGCGCACGCCACTGGTGCCTTCCCCATCAGCCTCTGATCGCCATTTTGGGCTCTCCGCACCACGCGGATCCTCCATTCCTTGAGTTGTCACGCTCTCGTACCAATTATCGTACATGGGGCTCCGCTCTGCGGGGCAGCCACCACACCAGTACAATAAAGATTTGCTCAGATGCACCACCACATGTGTACCTGATCTAGGCTGGACTCATGTTGCACTACCTCAGGCTAGGCTCACTCTCTCAGTGTCTGCTGTAACTCCTTCCTCCCAGTCTGTGCTCCCTATGGTAAGTGTCTGGAATGGGCTAGAGTACTCTGGCTCTGCCATGCAGTACTTGGGGCGTCTACCTGTCTTGGTTAGCCTAGCGCAGACCCTCTCCAGGATTCCTGACCACGTTAACAGGCTATCCCTTCTGGCGTCCTACCAACTAGCACTACCTCAAAGTGACTCGGTCAGCTATAGCCCGGCTCCAAACCCCTCACTCCTTTCAGGCCCCTAGGTCTTCCTTGCGAACTGACAATACCCTGTCAGCCCCTGACCACCCCTAGGTCCGTCCCAACGCAGCACAGAGTGGCAGCAGACACTCTCCCTGTTTCCCAGTGTGCCTAGCTAGAGCCTGTCCTGTTGACAGATCTGATCTCAGCAGCTCGCCTCCAAATGTAACGGTATTTCTGACTTGGCCTGACCCACCCAATCTCACATTGGCCCCTGTGGTCTAACCAGTCCCCATTACAGTGTGGTAGTGTCTGGTGGTGCACCTGTTGGCAACAGGACTCCTGAGTCTCCCGCATGATGGTGTGTGGGGATGACCCGTCCAGACAGGCAGCTGAGGTAGTGTGCTGAGTCCTACCTATATCCAGTGCAGCGCCTCCACCTCATCAGGGTCCCTTCGGTCACTTGGGGATGGTCCTGGTGAGGAACTCCTCTGTGGTGCTCCTCTCTGTACAATCACTTCACACATGTACACGAGAGGGTTTGTGATTAAGAGCATCTTTATTGTACGGTGGGCCATGCTGCCCTCCCCAATGTGGTGTATTAGCCCTCCATTATCACCGCACTTCCCTTTAAAAGGTATAGTTCGCCTTAAGTAGGGATTCCCTATCCCAGCCGGGATGTCTTTACTCTGTGCCAGATCCCTGGACACAGACCTTCCCTGCTCCAGCTATTAGAACATAACTGAACTATGATTAGATCAGAACTCGCACTTGAACTAGAACTAGGACTAGAACTCTTCCTCCACTTAGCTGAACTTGAACTAGAACTACCTTTTAGACACAGTGCTGTGCCTT